>NC_083768.1:43468810-43526310 GCF_963514075.1 Conger conger | reverse complement strand
TATAGTGTTATGTGTGGTTTATAGTGTTCTGTGCGGTTTATAGTGTTCTGTGCGGTGTATAGTGTTATGTGTGGTGTATAGTGTTCTGTGCGGTTTATAGTGTTCTGTGCGGTGTATAGTGTTATGTGTGGTGTATAGTGTTCTGTGCGGTTTATAGTGTTCTGTGCGGTGTATAGTATTGTGGTGGTGAAACAGTCTCTCCTGCCTGTACAGACGTGCAGGGTGTGTTGCTGGGGGACATGCTGGTGCTGCTGCAGAAGCAGGATGATAAGATGGTGCTGAAGTGTCAGAGTAAGAGCAGTGCCATCGTGCAGGAGGGCAAGCAGATGCTCAGTCCCATTATCAAGCTGGGCGGCGTGATCGTCAGGGACGTGGCCACCGGTGAGGCTCTCAGCAACCTGATCAGCGCTGACACATACACACACACACATACACACACACACGCACACACACACACACATACACGCACACACACAAACACACACATACATACACACACGCACACACATGCACACACACGCACACACACGCATACATACACACACACACACACACGCATACACACACGCATACACACACACGCATACATACACACACACGCATACACACACATACATACACACACACACGCATACACATACACACACACACACACATGCAAACTATTGTGCCAAATTACTAAAACGTCAAATAAAAAGTATAGTACATTTATTTAGGACCTTTCATTTAATTATTTCTGAAAGAATCTTCTCCGTGCAGAATGTTATACAGCTGCCCAAGACTTTTGCACAGTACTGTAAAGAGACAGACATTCACTCACTCATGTACGCACACACGCACTGACCTGTCAGTCACCCCAGTGTGTCTGGTCTGTCTCTCCTCAGACCGGAAGGCCTTCTATGCGATCTTCTCCTGGGAGAGCGGAGCGCAGATCTACGAGCTGGCCACGCACTCCCCCGGCGAGATGAAGACGTGAGTGAGGCAGTGGCAAAGCAGGGGTTCAAAGCTGCCACATTGAACCTTGGACTGAAGCCTGATACACCAGGAGTAGAGTGGGTTAGAGGCTTTATATCAGGGGCGCCCAATCACGTGCCACGGAGGGCTGAGAGTATGCAGGCTTTCATTCCTACCAAACGCTACACCTGCTGCTTTCATTATATTACAGTACATTACAATTATTTAGCTGATGCTCTTATCCAAAGCGACTTACAGTTGATTACACTAAGCAGGGGACAATGCCCTCTGGAGCACTGTGGGGTAAAGGGCCTCGTTGAAGGGCCCAACAGCTGCATGGGTCTTACGTGGCTTCCCCGGGGCTTGAACCCGGGGAAGCCACGACAATGGGGCAACATGCGAAGCGCTAACATGCATTAACGAGAGCGAAGCCTGCCATACGAGCGCTAACGTGCATTAACGAGAGCGAAGCCAGCCGTACGAGCGCTAACGTGCATTAACGAGAGCGAAGCCTGCCATACGAGCGCTAACGTGCATTAACGAGAGCGAAGCCTGCCATACGAGCGCTAACGTGCATTAACGAGAGCGAAGCCAGCTGTACGAGCGCTAACGTGCATTAACGAGAGTGAAGCTAGCCGTACGAGCGCTAACGTGCATTAACGAGAGCGAAGCCTGCCATACGAGCGCTAACGTGCCTTAACGAGAGCGAAGCCAGCCGTACGAGCGCTAACGTGCATTAACGAGAGCGAAGCTAGCCGTACGAGCGCTAACGTGCATTAACGAGAGCGAAGCCAGCCGTACGAGCGCTAACGTGCATTAACGAGAGCGAAGCTAGCCGTACGAGTGCTAACGTGCATTAACGAGAGCGAAGCCAGCCGTACGAGTGCTAACGTGCATTAACGAGAGCGAAGCCAGCCGTACAAGCGCTAACGTGCATTAACGAGAGCGAAACTAGCCGTACGAGCGCTAACGTGCATTAACGAGAGCGAAACTAGCCGTACGAGCGCTAACGTGCATTAACGAGAGCGAAGCCAGCTGTACGAGCGCTAACGTGCATTAACGAGAGCGAAGCTAGCCATCGAGCATTAACATCCATTAAAGGCCACCTGTTCCTGCAGGTGGAAGGATCTGATATCGTCGACGGCGCAGGAGCTGAAGAGGAACGAGGGCATGCTGCACAGGAGGAGGATGGGCAGCCTGCTCCCTCCTGGGTCTCATACCCCTGGGACCAGCCCGTAAGCCCCGCCCGTCCACCTGCTGATGTAACTGTGACTCTGCTTCCAGGAGGTCACACAGTGTCTCTCTCTCTCCCTCCTTCCTCCAGTTTGCCGTCCCCACACCCTGGTTCTGAGAATGGATCGTTGTCACTGAAACCCAGCTCTGGTAAGAGTTGTATCGTTTTAGCTACCTTTGCACTTGACAGTTTTGGCATGTCTGCGCGCATTCCAAGTTGTTAAAAGAACATGCAGAAGTCACATGTGAGAGGTTTTAATGGCGTCCCCTTGTGAATACTGTAGACAGGGATAAGGACAGTCCGTCGGAGGGGAAGGGAGGGGACGCCTCCCAGGCCCTGATGGATCATCTGTTGGGCGAAGGCTTCGACCTCATCGCTCACAGCAACGCCCCACAGGAGAAGGTCGCTGACGAGGCTTTGAAAGAAGGTCAGAGGCGACTTTGACTCTTTTATGGGAATCAGGACCATTGTGTGCTGCATTCCACCCATTGTGGTTTCATGTCTTCCTCCTTTCTCTTCTTCTTTTTGATCCCTCTCTCTCTCCCTCTCTCCCTCCATCCAGTTGATTCCCTGAGACTGTTGCTGAGCTCAGGCCTGCCAGAGGACCCAGACGCCCCGAAATCAGGGAATAATGAAGGTGCGGAGCCAGAAAGCGAGAGTAACGTGAACTTTACTTAGGTCTCCTGGCCCAGTGGACTAATTGCCATAGTCTTTAGGAGGGACCGCTCATACACACCCATGTTAACACAAATCTTTATCCGTTATTCTGGTGAGACAAGATGGGGGACAGGCGGATGGGGTGGCCGGCTCCTCTCCGATGACTTCTGAGGAGGCAATGAGGAAAATTGACAGTCTAGAGGAACACGTGAAACACCTACAGGTAGGAGAGATGGAGATAGAGAAAGCACAGAGGAAGTTTTATTAAAAACATTGATCGATGGTTTGGAGGTGGCTTTGATATTACACACAATGGGCCTCCTGCATTTTCTTATCCTTATCAGAAATGTATCGTACTTTATTCGTACGAAGGGCTCATAGAATGCCACTTTGGATTTAACAAACGCACCTAACTTTAGACAACTGTCATAAATGAAGATTATGTGGTCCGTTATAATACCGTATATATGGTAATGTAGGTGGGTTCCGTTGGATAGATGGCCAATGGGATTTACAAGAACAAGGGACAACTGATGCATGATTGGGTTGATTGCGGTTTGATTCGGGAAAACATAATAATATGCCGGATCGTTGATAAACCTCTTTTTCAATCTCTGTCCGCTAAAATACATCTATGTCTATGGGTAGGTAGCCACGCAGCAATGCTAACCAGACAAGGTTGTCTATTCTTCCACTAGGAACGCATGTATGTTTGTTTTGCCTTAAGGGCACCTTACGTTTTGCCTTTGCCTTAATCGGGTACAAGCACTTATAAGAAAATCGTAAAAAGTGTCCATCTCTGGGCAAGGTGACACTATACAAGTGTAGATGACCTGGCTGTTTGTTGTCCTCTCTTCTCTCAGAATGTGGAAGATGACTATCACAGGTTGCAGGAGATCCTCTCAAAGTACATCCTGTCTGAGGGCAACTTCCAGTGAAGCACACTGCCTCTCCTGGACAACCAGGTGAACCGCAATGGTGCTAATGCTCAACAACAACATTACAGTAGTGTTCTGTATGTGGGTCAGTGACAAATAAGGGATTCCAGCTTAGAAAAAAATCTCATGGGTTAGAAATGCAAATAAAAACATTATTTATTTTCACAGTGATTAATTTTTTCCAATAACCAGTAAATATTCAAGGTGAGATCTCAACATGCTGAGAAGTGATCAAATCTGGAAAATATCTGAAAATGCTTTCTAGTACATGACACCCCACTTTCTTGTCTTCTCAACGCAATTTAAATTATGGATTTTTACTACAAAAATATTTTATCCAGCTTGACTGAAATTGTTATCCAGCATCATTGACCCATACATTAGTTGCAATGATAACCAATGCGATCATTTTTATAATATAGTGCATTGTGGTTAACATGTCTTGAGAAATATCTCTCATGCTGTGTCTGTTCTTGATTTTTTCTTTCCAGATCACTGTACATGCTGGACCAGAGTGGAAGACTTGTATTCAGGGCGATTGATTAGTGCTGCCCGGAGTTTCTTGTACATGCTTCTCTGCTCAAGAGATTTTGCTAGCCCCTTCTGACGATTGACAGTGGGTCACAGCCAATTATGTAGCTGGGGACACCGGGAGGCGGGCTCTGATAGTGTAGTACCGCATCCTCATTGGACAGGGAGAGTGAGCGTGTGTGTATGCATGCAAGTGTGCGTGTGTGTACTTTTCTGTCTCATGGGTTACTTTTGTGTGTGTGAGACTGAGAGAGGCTAATCATTGGCTAATCATTTTCAAACCGCTGATGGGTTAGCACAGTGCTACCCACACACATAATTTTCAAGGTATGTCAGAAAAACAGTCATTCCAGTTGAAAGGGAACCTTCACTGGGAGGGCATTAATATAATATCCCCCTATCAGTTAGCATTCAACATGTACACCAGGGAAGCCTGCAGCCCCTAAAACTTGTTCATAAATGCTAGGAATATTACTCCCCCTTTTTGTTCATATGTGTGCCCTGAGTGCATTTTAATGCCTGTGTGTGTGTGTGTGTGTGTGTGTGTGTGTGTGTGTGTGTGTGTGTGTGTGTGTGTGTGTGTGTGTGTGTGTGTGAGAGAGATAGAGAGAGCGAGAGATAGAGAGAGAATGTGTTTGTGTGGGTGTGTGTTTGCATGCATTATAGGAACATGGCAGAGACTTGGACATAGAGGATAGTGGGATGTAGGAAAAGAATGATAAAGAGTGGTTGAGAGGAACAGGGAAGGTAAAACTAGTTGGGGCTTGATGGCCTTGCGTGGGCTCTCTGCTTCTCAGCACTGAAGGGTGCTAAAGGGCCACAAAATGGTACTAAACCAGGCAGACGTTTACACAATGACCAGCACTCACCCACAACTGACACAACTGGAGAGCAAGACTTTCTGACCTCAAAAAAACAAAAGCCAAAGAACAGCCAGGCCTGCCAGGGGCCTAAACACACTCGGTTCCAACCAATAGTAGTCCCCTGCTGTGGTGGTTAAACCCTTTTGATTGGGTAATGAGTTGGCAGTTTACACCGCCTAACCATTAAGGAATGGAGTTGCTTCACTGTTGCGTCATGTGACGATTAGCTTGTGGCTGATCGGGGATCAGTAGGGGCGTTGCACGGCTGTCCGCCATTTTGTGGGTGAACCAGTTTTTTTGGTTGTGTGCCAACACTCACTTCAGTCTCCCTCACAGCTGTCATTAATAGAAGTGTAAACATTTTGGGGAACATTTCTTTTTTGTGTCAATAGATAGTTAGATAGCCTTGTTGTTCCTGTTGTTTTTTTTTGTTTCGTTTTGTTTTTCCCAGTCTTTCAAAAATAACTGACTGTAGCAAATATTACATCATACTGTTACTTGTTTTGATTCATTTAAGTCAAACCTGAACAGCACCAAAGAGACAGATGTACATTTATATGAATGTGTAATATTTAATGCCAATGCAAAAAAAAGAAAAAAAATCTAAAACAATCCAGATATGCTGAATTATGAGACATCCGTGTCATCCTTCTACCTAGTTGCATGTGGCACTGAATTGCCCCAGACAAGAAAGAAAGGACTGTATATATGATATATATTATTTATATATATCATAAATAAGCCCTCGGCTCTGCATGGGCTGCTGTGAGCATATTTAAGATAAGAAAATGACTCTGTCCGCATGGCAGGAGAGCAATAAAACAGGACACAAAAGGTTCTTTCTGGAGCAGGGATGAGGGCTCCAGCTGATGCCGTGTGGCATCTGAAACATGCTGGTATATTAGACCGCGCTCTGTGGACCGTGACGGACCGGCGTGCGCAGAACCTCACGGCCCTGCCCCGACCGTGTCGCCGCGTGACCGTCGCCTCGAGAGACGCCAGGGAGACCGTGCACGTTACCTCTCGCCGACTCGCCTGTGTTCGGGCGGAAATCGTATCCAGTGCACGGGTGTTATTTCGGAGCGTTGTCATTTTATTTTATTTTTTTATTTTTTTCACGCCGATTGTTACAACTGCTTTTCTTATGCTGCCCCTGCGTAACACAGTAAAGGCTTTTTGAAAACTTTGGACAGCATTTGCGTTACTGCTGTTGGGTTCCTAATAGGTGTTCAGTTTCGCGGAGGCCTGCGCGCATCCAAACGTTCTTGGGATGAAGAAAATAATGTGAAAGAAGTGAAGAACCTCTGCAATTTGCTGTTGTGCTCCCAAATGGTTTATTTGGGTTTGTTCCGTTTGTGAACGGAAACGACAACCATTTTGCGCAAGCGTAAGGATAATGCCAACATACTGGTCTTCTCCTTTTGCGCTCAAAGGATTTTAGCGTGTCCTTTTCTGCACCCTGTTCCTTTTTTCCTTTATATTTCTACTTCTGCATTTCATTTCGTAGTCCTGCGATGCGGCTGAAATTAGGTTTATTTTGAGGAAAACGTTTCTCCATCTTCACTACAGCTCTAGCCAACAGACAAGAAAGAAGGAGATCTTGGGGAAAAGACGAGTTGCAGTCTGACTCATCACCCATTCCTGTTTTCTTCCTTCTTGCACAATATGCGAGTGCTTTGTGGTGATCCATTTTTCTTCTGGTTGCTTCCGTAAGGGGGGTGGTGGGGGGGGGGGGGGGGTGTTTCTCGTCATTACTATGCATTAGCAGTTATACGGCAGGGGTAGTGGAGGTCTACCCAGACTCCCATTGCACAGTGTACTGTGCCTTTTCTGTTCAAACACACAGACAAGATTGACTGTATAACACTGCACAGCGACCAGAAAACTGCTTTAATGTTTTCATTTGTTAATAACTCCAGAACGGCTTGTGTCAGTCTGCACTGACAGCTCTGTTATGCTAGATCTGGGGTCCATCTTCTTTCCTCACAGACAATATACTGACAGATTTGACTGCCGTCTGTAAATTCAGACAGCTGCCTGTTCTATTCGGACTGCTCTGACCGTTCCAATTATTTAGAATACTCTGATTATTCAAAGTACTTTATTCTGACAACTGACTATTCTGAAGGTATTTTTTGTTTACTTTATGACTGTTCCAAATACAGTGACTACTGTCATTTGTAGAGCAGTGGGTGATTTCTGTGCCTGTGTTTGGAAGACTGACAGTGCATAGGAGTGCATAGTGCGTAGGACCTTAGAGGAAAGCTTTGCTTTCATGTACACATGCTTTGGAGTCTGTCTATATATTATGACGTATACAGTATGTTTGAGAACTTATATAGGTTGGGGTGCCTTATCAGATGATTACCTACTGTTCAAAGGGCTTCATAGAGAACACTGGTACAATACATTTGGCTGGTTCAATCCAGATTGTGTTATTAAGTTATTAAGTTAAAAGCAGGGCTTAAAGACTGTTATGTTGTAAACTAACCCTTTTTATAGAAAAACACATTGCTTCAAGTGGAAGGTATGCAAGGCATTATTGCTATTTATGCTGAATGTAGCGCCCTCTGGTGTTGCAGGAATGCAGCTGCATCACATTCTTAAACGGAAAGTCCTTAGAGTATGTCTGATCCTGTGTAAGGTACCCCAGCTTGTATCTGCCAACATAAATGTGCAAGAATTATTATTTGTATTTGGGCTTAAATGTAAGGGTTTTGATTGTATGTATTAAGAGTTGAGGTACTTTTTTTTCTTTTTCTTTTTTGTTTTTAAAAGGCCTGTTTTTAAAATAAATATTTCAAAATGGCTGTCCTATGTGTCATCTCTGAAATTGTATAAGGGGGTGGGAGTGAGCAAGGGTTCTGGCTCTAAGAAAATGAAAAACAAAATGAGTAATTATGGCAGAAAATGTAGAGTACTTAATGGTGCTAAGGTGGGGGTCAGTCATAAGTGGAATGCCAGAATAATGGAATGCTTCTTGGCTGCATGAGTTCTCCAGTCATCCATTTTTGAAAAATGCCAATGTACTCAGCATACACCTTCTCTGTTTAGCCCATTAAGGTTTGAGATAAGGAATACGTTACTATAACTTTATTAACTGAACGTTCTAATGCTGATGTGATCACTACTGGTAATTGAAACCAATGGAATTCCAGAACAGTGGAAAGGTTTTTGTCCTTATTGGTAATACTCTCCCTGATATGCCTGTGCAGACTGTAGCCTAGTGGCTAAGGTGCATGACTGGGACCCTGAAGGTTGGTGGTTTAAGCTCCGGTGTTGTCATAATGAGATCTGTGCCGCCACTGTTGGGCCCCTGAGCAAGGCCCTTAACCCTGCATTGCTCCAGGGGGATTGTCCCCTGCTTAGTCTAATCGACCGTAAGTCGCTTTGGATAAAAGCATCGGCTAAATAAAAATATATTATTTATAATAATTTATTCATAAAACTAAGACTTCTCTGCATGTGGCAGTCCACCAGCTGATTACTGTTTTCACGGCTAAGATGGGCAGACTACTGGTGCCTGACTGACTGGAGATGCCATTCTTCAGCATCATACACACACACACACACACACACACACACACGTGTGATGTGTGTGCTCACTTTATCAAAAGCACGTTTCCTGCATTGCAGAGATAAGTCGAGTTTCTATTAAGGGTAGCGCAGTGCGGAAGGATGTCCAAGAGCATATGAGATAAACAAGGATTCAAACTTTTTATGACACATTTAAAGCACGTTATCACCACTCCACTGATCTTCCTGGTTCAGTTCCACCTATCAGCGGACAGCACCATGCAAAAAGATGAAAATATGAAGCATAGCAAATTAGCGAAGGGTGGGTGATAAGGACAGAGTCTGTCGGGGAGACCGGGATTGGTTGGTTGGTAAACTTTTGAGTCTTTGATGTATTTCTCTGTCATAATTTGTGTTTGAATATAACCTGCACCAAATGAAAGGTTAAAGTCTGTTATAAATAAATGTTTTAATGTCTGCAAATGTTTTCTAAAATGATGTGACTAATTATTAAATTCAGCTTGACATAATGTTAAAATGCTATAGTTACAAAGAACGAAGAAGTTACAAACCTGAAAGCAGAAATATTAAATTGGATAAATATAATAAATGTATAATAAATATAATATAAAATTGCTGAAACCAAACATAATTTTTAACTATTTCATCAGTAGAAAATCTCCTTTCTCTCTTCATGTGTGTGGGTACGTGTGCGTTCCTGTGTGTGCGTACGTGCGCGCACTTGTCGATCAGATCGATGGAGTATGTGTGTCTGTGTATCACTGATAGAACAGTAACCATCATATTGCGTTGTGGTGCTCCACTCACACACAGGTATGTCGACTTAATCTCTATTAACTAGAAGTACATTTTCAATATATCCATCTAGCAGTTTTATGATATGTTTAGCGTGAAGGCTTTTGTTTTCGTTTTTTACTACAAAACTGAAATGTTTGTACCTTTTTCAAACGTTTCAGCATGATAGATGGGTGCAGTTCAAGAAAACAGACATTTTGATGTCACATTATTGTGTTTGTGACCTTCAAAGGGCTAGAAAATAGCTGTGTGCAGTGCCAAACAGCCCCGGTCTTCCCTTGTTACAGTAAAATGACGAGAATGGGGTACAGTGGGCAAAACTTTTTTTTTAAAGTGTTTAATTTTGTTGGTAAATGGAAGGTTGCTGGATGTTTTTTTATTTTCCATTGGTATATGAACTTCTGCAACTATATAATAAATACACAATAAAATGTGAACGTATGCAGGCTATATCCGTATTTTATATCTTAAAACATGTTATTTACAGGTTAAACTGCGTATATATGTGGAATATTCAATAAAAACGTCTCGTTACCATACATACCATAAATTTAGTATTGATTTACAATGTCCTCTTGGAACCCTAAATCTAAAATGAATTACATGTTCTAATGAAATGTAAGCCTACTTTCAGAAACTCTTTAACATTTTAATTTAAAGCATGTTAAAGAACGCTGTAACTAACTAGTATGCAAACATTAGTCCCCCTTTTCTGTTATCACCTGTGGCAATTGTATATGGTATCTTTTCATTGTGACGCTTCGGAGTAGGCTATTGGTTTTATTATTAAGCAACAGTTACAATCGGATTGGAGATTGACTGTCAGCAATACTGAGCTTTGTCGATGCGTTTAATCAACTAGTCCTATTTGTCGAATTGATTTTGGGTTTTTAAAATCTGTTTTACTCTAGATTTGTTACATAGCTATGACTGCAGTGCAGAGGTGGTAGGTGCTTCACAAGTAGACTGAAGGTAATATTCTAAGACAGATGGTTAGGGATGTGTTGTCAGGGCGACGGATGTGCAATGGGCGGCGCTTATGATTAAAATACTTTGATAGGCTTAACGAGTTTTTACGTCTTTCATTGCTTATGTGGTTATGGGTGTAGTAATCTTCGGTAATGTATTGCGAGGGAGGAGCTCTCACTATCACGACGCTGTCGATGTATCCGGGGGAAAGATGGCATCACGCAGTGGGTGAAAGGATAATGATAACGTAGCCTATTGACTGTGTGACATTCCACAGGTGCGCCGGTATGTTGAGAAAGTAGTAGGTATCCAGTTGTTTGTTGCGTACTGTAGCTACACAAGCAATGCATTTTACTTTTGCATGAACATCCGTGTTACAGCTACCGGATTGCAGGCTTTTCACGTAAGGTAATGACAGGTGAGCACGTTTGAATACATTGGAATGTTGTCGTGGAGCCTAATTTTGGACCCATTAGCTGGTTTTCAGAGCTGGAGAAATATAGCTAGACTGGTGTTTTTAGTGTTCCTTAAGCCGCGCTAACTGCCCAGCTAATACAGTATTACTAGAATAACTGACTGAAGTGAAAGTATTGGTAATTAACATTAGCTAGTTGGTCGCTGGCGTTATAGTCCACATGAATGTCTTATTTCCTGTGTGGCTGGGCACACCACTGCAACCTGCAGATAATATAGAACGTGTTGGACCGCGGTGGACATTTGTGGACACAGAAAGCGAAAGTATTGCGGTGTGGCGCTTTAGATACTTTCGCACTGACAAGATTTTTGGGTGGCACTGAGTGTCTCACGCCCACCACGCTCTAGCAGAGCTGTGATGTTTAAATACGCGACGTCATGTTGTTTGTGTTTTACGCATTTATTAAAAAAACATCTTAAAACATCCTCTTTTGGGAGGTAGCAAACTAAGGCGCTATGTTGAAATAGTTTGCACTTTGTATGGCAGGATGGGCACAGGGCCAATCGCCTACATGTAATCAGATAATGCATTGCCAAGCTAGTTCCCTCATTAATTAGCCTGCACGGTCATTCTTGGCTTCACTAGCTATAACATGCGCCTACGAGTCATGGCGCTGACTGTGACATTTGCCTATCATATACTGCGAGATCTGCTTTGTGTCTTTCTGTAACTTGAGATATACAAATGTTTAGGCTGGGGGGGGTTTAGGCTGGTCATTTGGAGTGGTACATTGTGTTTTTAGTATGATTTGATATACGCAAACGGTTTGCTATTGATTTTATATTCTCTTAAATCGTACGTGTTTTGCTGAACGTGAACGTATGGATTTGGAAACTGTTGATAACAAGTACAATTATGTCTCATCATTTATGATACAAGTAAACCTTTGTTTAATTTTGAAAGCTGTATCTAATATATGGAAAATAGTTCATTATTTCCATAAAGAAGTAAGACCTGCTCATGCCTGAAGTTTCAATTCATAGCCAAAGCAATGGCTGTATTGACTGTATTTCGTGTATTATGTATTTCGTGATCAACCTTTGGCACCAGTGTCTTATGATGGAGTGATGCTTTCCAATGTTGATCCAACATGCCTAACATGTAAAGTCAAATAAACAGCAACAACATCAGCCAAGATTTAAAAAGTCCAAAAGTCCAAAGTCAAAAGATAATTTGTCGGCATCTGAGATGCTGAGTCCTTCTGCAAAAACACCTGAAACAGCAACTTTATGTAAATGGTCTGTGTTCAGTTGCCATTGGTTGGGTGGACTAACTATTAATACTGTTGTATTCATTTCAATTCAATGATGACCAGACATTGGGACGTTAGTTGGCCGTTTATTTACTTTAACATTTCTGTATCCAGTGGTTATGGTCATACACTGTTGTTGTTTGCTGTATTGTCGTATCATATATTTTTGGCTTTCATGTCAAATATACTATGATGTGCAGTAAAGACAGTCGAGTCACCTGTGAGGCATACTTTTATGTGCTTTTACTGCTGAAAACTTGCTGAAATTAAAGTCAGGTGACAAAGGGGCCCCCAGCATGAAATATGCAGGAGAAAGACCGTGTTAGATTACGGCACTTGTCATTACACTGCTGCTGAGGACAGAACACAGACATTGACTGGCATTATGTCCGTGAAAGGTATTTGCATGTTTTTGTTGTTGCCGTTGCTGTTTTATGGATATCTATCTCGCCAGGAGTTTAACTGTTTTGTACAGCTATTGCACACTTACATATGTGGGGTGATGTCTGAGTTTACACCTGGTTTGAGTGTGTCTGCTTCAGAGCTGGGTCAAATACCTAATTTTTGGATTCAAATACGTTTCTGTGCTGATTGATTTTGCCTGATGCAGTTGAGCCTACCAAGAGGACCAGAAGGCGGGGTTTGCACTTTTTGAGAATATTTCATAGGTTCCAATCCAACAGACCAGCCTCAGTAAAGCATTAAAAGTATTTGAATCCAGAACAATTACATATTTGACCCAGCTCTGGTTGTATTTGGCCCAGGTCTGGTTGTATTTGACCCAGGTTTAGTTGTGTTTGACCCAGGTCTATTCGTGTTTCACCCAGGTCTGGTTGTATTTAACCCAGGTCTGGTTGTGTTTGATCCAGGTCTGGTTGTATTTAACCAAGGTCTGGTTGTATTTGACACAGGTCTGGTTGTATTTAACCAAGGTCTGGTTGTATTTGACACAGGTCTGGTTGTATTTAACCCAGGTCTGGTTGTGTTCGGCCCATGTCTGGTTGTATTTGACACAGGTCTGGTTGTATTTGACACAGGTCTGGTTGTATTTAACCCAGGTCTGGTTGTGTTTGATCCAGGTCTGGTTGTATTTAACCCAGGTCTGGTTGTGTTTGATCCAGGTCTGGTTGTATTTAACCCAGGTCTGGTTGTGTTCGGCCCAGGTCTGGTTGTGTTCGGCCCAGGCCTGGTTGTATTTGACACAGGTCTGGTTGTATTTAACCCAGGTCTGGTTGTGTTCGGCCCATGTCTGGTTGTATTTGACACAGGTCTGGTTGTATTTGACACAGGTCTGGTTGTATTTAACCCAGGTCTGGTTGTGTTTGATCCAGGTCTGGTTGTATTTAACCCAGGTCTGGTTGTGTTTGATCCAGGTCTGGTTGTACTTAACCCAGGTCTGGTTGTGTTCGGCCCAGGTCTGGTTGTGTTCGGCCCAGGCCTGGTTGTATTTGACGCAGGTCTGGTTGTGTTTGATCCAGGTCTGGTTGTGTTTGATCCAGGTCTGGTTGTATTTAACCCAGGTCTGGTTGTGTTCGGCCCAGGTCTGGTTGTGTTTGACGCAGGTCGGGTCCGCTCTCTGTCCTTGCTGCTGAGCACAGTGGCGTCACGGTCTCCACGGCTCTGTCTTTCAGAGATGGACACCTCGGTGCTGTTCACCTCGCTGTACGCCGTCTGCGAGCAGGCGGTGGCAGCGCTCTCCGAGGAGCCCAACGAGATGGCGGGCGACTCCGCCAAGCGCCTCATAGAGGTGGTGACCCTCATCCACCAGCACGGCCGCGGCCTCGAACCCGTCATCGCTGGCTTCACCGCCACCTTCCACCACTTCGACTTTGACCCCCTGGTCCCTGGCAACGGCTACCGTTCACTTGTGAAGGTATGAGCGCTTTGATAGGCCTTGATAGTCTCCTTGCACGGTCATAGGTTCCGGCAGCATAACTAAGATCTGACCGCAGTGTGCTTACATTTAATGACTCTTAATAAGTCATATTTAAGAACACTATTGGTTATAAATCCATGGTACCAGAATCAATCCAGATTTGCAGAAATCTGAACAATAACAAACGAGACAGAAGAATTTCATCATGTCATAGTTTGGCTTCTTGTCAGCCAAAATGTGATGTAATGTCAACCAATATGAGCCAAAATGTGATGTAATGTCAACTAGTAGCTGCCAATATGTGATGTGCAGGGCAAAGATTACACAGTTTACAGGTTGGTCCATTACTGCTGATCCTAAAGATAAAACCTTTCTCTGTGTGTACAGTGCTTTGAAAAAGTAGGTTTTCAAGCTTGAATTGAATGAATAGTCATTCAATTGTGTTGCATTTACTCTGGTCCCCTTTGTTTAATAGTACATTTTGCCTGAAGATCTGAAACAATTCTGGATGAAAAATACTAAGAAGAAATAAATAACCTTTTCACAGCATGTTCTATGTATCTATTATCAAGTATCAAACTCTCTGTGGCTGTACAGGTATGGGGCATGATCTGCCAAACCGCAGACAGATGGTATATCCGCCATCTCTTTCTCTGAGTATTTTTTTTAAATGTCTCCAGGTTGTGCGTTCCTGCCTTCTCCACATCATCCAAAAGGGGCGCTATATCACCACCAACTGCCGGAAGCTGCTGTTCCGGGCGCCGCACAACACCAAGGAGATGGAGGCGTACTGCAGTGCCCTGTGCCAGCTCCGAGCCCTCCTCTACCTGGCCCAGCGCCTGCTTCACGACAACGACCAGGGCGACCTCTACTTCCAGAAGGAGGGGGGCCTCAGCGCCATATTCACCCAGGAATACGCCTCCATGTACAAGGCCTGCTTCTACGGCCGCTGCCTGGGCTTCCAGGTCAGTGTCCCGTCCGAGGAGAATGGCGGCTCTTCCCGCTCCGAGTGACTGGAGCTCCCAGGTATCGGGCTGTTCCACACATGGTGAAGTCTGTTGTGAGTGCTCCTACGAGAGCACCAAGCCAAGGGCGAGGCGAGTTGTGAGAGAAAAGGAAAGAAATCCCTCTCCCAACTTAGGCCATTGTCAATCCCGTGTGGAAAAAAGTAGTATGCTGAAGCATATCAAAAGTATATTGATTTATAGGTTCTGTACCACTGAATCCATTTTCCAGTCAAATTTACCTTTTTCTGTTTACTGCTGTAAATCATCCCTCAACAATTCAACTTTCAGGATAATGCCACCTTTTGAATAGTTACGCCATGTTTATGGTGAAATTAGTATAATTATTTACCATTTCTATATGTGGAGTCTCACTTTTTTTTTCTGCAAAACCTGATTTTGGATGATATTACAGGACTTTTTTCTCAGTACATAGTCATCCTATCATAATGAAACTCTACTAAACCTTTACTATTTCTAAGTGTTTTGAGCCAATTATTTCCTTGTTATAAGCTTTAGAGGCGGGTACAGAATCACAAATCTCATTGTTACATCCTGAAATTTCATAATTTTTCTTCATGAAAAATCTGAAATTTCTAGAAAAATTACTATTGGTTACTGGTGATAAACCAATGGCTCAAAACAATCTTCAAGCATGTCTTAATTAGAATCTGAAAGAATTATAATGATAGCTTACTCTGTTTCGGTTTTAGACTGCTACAACAATGTTTGAATTAGTCATTTCCGCCACCTTGAGTAAAATATGCAAATGAGGCAAATTTATATATTTTCTCTTCTTTTCAAGTCCCGACCTCATGAAGTATGTACTTATTATGGACTTTTTTGTGAATGGCTCTTTGTGAATGTTTTCTGGGTGTTTTAGGTCCTAAAAACAGGAAGAGAATATGTGGCTGCCTTTAAAGTTTATTATTAGTATGCTAAGTATATGATTCTTTTTCACATTGGCTGCTTTCAGTTCCTCATTCTCCAGCAGCTAAGCTAGCACTCTAAAACCCACTGGCCTGGTCTGTCAAGTGGGTCAAACACATTATGCTGCTAAAAAAAACTCCAGCAGATATGTGCGTGTTTTCATGGAAACTATACCAACGAAACTGCAAAATGAATGGCCACAGAAAGGTTACATTTCAAAATAAGTATGACCTAGGAGAGCGTGTGGAGCTTGAATATAAATGTGCGGTTTCTCTGATGTCGCAAACTGTCTAAACTCACTTCCTCTCTTTCAGTTCTCCCCAGCTATTCGTCCATTCTTACAGACTGTCGTCACTGGCCTGGTCTCCTTTGGCGAGAACTACAAAAAGCACAAATCCTTGTTTGGTCAGTCTATCTCAAACACATGCTATTGATATACTGTTGAGCTAACCATGGTCAGACTGCCCGTAGGCCACACAAAAGTATTTGTTTACACGCGCTGATATGCAAACGGTTTGGGACAACCTCATTGTCTGGCTAACCTTCTGTTCTGTGCTCCATGCTGCACCCCAGTGGAGGCAGGAGGTATTACGCAGTATGGTGAGTTGTAGTTGTGTACCTTTCCCCTCTGTCTCCGGACGCAGAATACGTCAGTGCATTGTGAATTGGCCACCCTCACCAGCACCACTTGTGTTTTTCCAAAATGTGTCACCTCGCACAACGCTTCTCCCGTTTGCTCAGTGTGATGCTGCAATATTGTGATTGATTCTAAGTCTCATTCCTCTCATTGGTTGTCTCTCTCTGTCTCTCTCTCTCTCACAGGAGTGGCAGCCAGCTCCTTCTTTACCTCTGGGAAGTATGTGGTTGACCCAGAGCTGAGGGGGACAGAGTATGAGCGAGCCATTCAGAACATGGACATGCAGTTCTGGAAGACTTTCTGGAACTTGTCAGAAACTGAGCTGATTTCAGTGAGAGAGGGGCTGAGATGGGGGGGGGGGGTCTGCCAGATATATGTCCTCAAGTATATTAATCCCTGTACGGGTTTCCCCTCAGTGTGGTGAAGTAATATGCCGACGTGTTGCTGTTCTGGAAGCTTCCATTTGGTGACCAGCCCCCCCCCCCCCCCCTTCCGACCTCCTCTCGCAGGGCCTGGCCAGCATCATGTCGGTCCAGGTGCAGGTGAACCGCACGCTGTCCGTGCCGCCCATGTCCTTCCTCCTCCCGCTGGCCTCCGACCCCCAGCTGTCCGTCACCGTAGCCCCCCCCGTGGCCCACTGCGGCCCCGGCCCGGTCAACATGCGCCTCATCTCCCACAAGCTGCTGGAGGGACAGGTATGCCACCGCCTGCACGAGGCTGTCACTGTGTTACAGTACAATACATACATGCACACGAGCCAATGGGGAAGCATGTAGCATCGTGGCTAAGGTGCATGACCGGGACCCCAAAGGTCGGTGCTTGGTGGAAGTTCTGGTGTTGCAACGATAAGATCCACACAGCCCTTGAGCAAGGCCCTTAACCCCCACATTGCTCCGCAGGGGGGAGATTGTTCCCTGCTTAGTCAACTGTAAGCTTTGGACAAAAGCATCAGCTAAATAACTGTAATGTAATGTAATGGATCTAAATAAACATCATTTGTGTGTGATTTTTCTTCCTGGCTCTAGAACAGTGAGGAGATGCTGGCGTTCTCTCACACCGAAGGCACTCCCATCTCCATGTCCCTGGGCCTCACAAAACCCAGCCCCCCCTCGCCCTGGCTCCTGGTGCACTTCCACGGCGGGGGATTCGTGGCACATACCTCCAAATCACACGAGGTACAGAGAGAGAGATAGAGAAAGAGAGAGAGAGAGAGAGAGAGAGAGAGAGAGATTGTGTGTAAGCTTTGGCAGTATTTACCCATGTATTTCATGCCAATAAAGCATTTTGAATTTGAGAGAGAGGGAAAGACAGGCTCTATACCTGTGCACCTCTAAATCACGTGGTGTACATTTGGCTGTGCAGAGAAACTGCAGTTACTAATGCCTGTAGAGCTGAGGGCGGAGTAGATACTCTAGACCAGGGCTGCCAATTTCACTCCAACCCTAACACAACACATATCGTTAAACAGAGTTATCAGTGAACTGCTAATTAGTAGAATCAAGTGTGCCAAGTTAGGGTTGAAATGAAAACCTGCAGGACGGTAGATCTCCAGGAACAGGGTTGGGCGGCCCTGAGTTAGACCAGTCCACTGCAGCATTAGGAGTCCCCAAATATTACCCCTGTTATAATTTGAGCCTTGTTCTAAGCCGCAAGGCCTGCAGATAATCCGCTTTAGCAGAAAGCTGATATGACTGTGGCTCTCTAAGGAGGCAGGCAGTAATGTGCAGGTGGTAACTGACTCCTGTTTGCAGAGATGATACTGCTGCGAATGGTGTGTCTTCCCTGGGTTAATGAGAGCTTTAGCACACAGCGGCTGGTCTGCCATTATGTGGCTGTGGCTCAGGCAGGCTTGTATTTACTGCCCGGGAGACGCAGCCTCCACTATGCCTGCTGCTCCAGCTCCTCAGATCAGTGCTGACGCTGATGCTGATCCAGGGCGGGGCTGTGGGCAAAGTGCGTATCTGCGAGGGAAATCCGGAACATTCGGGGGAGGGAAGGAACAGGGAGGAAGCTGGGAGGGTGAACTGTGATGTTAAAGGTTTCAGTGTGCGGCGAAAATGCGCTTCTCTGAAGCCTGACTTCCTACAATGATATGTATGATAATATGAAGATTGTGCAATGATAAACCGACAGTATAGTGTGGAAGATCACCTCAGAGAAGGCGATAGTTCTCTGATATGAAAACACGTGGAAAGTCATGCAGAAAGAGGGACTGCATTATGCTGTAAAAATGATTGATGGGTTTCAGTGTGCACATATACAGTATAATAGTGAAAGGCTGACTGCCTTGGGCACTGTGGTATAATGCTGGTGAATACAAATGGGTGAATCTAAATAAAAAGCACACTGCACAGATACAAGTCTGTTCTCTCAGCTACCCACAATGTCACAGTGATTGGCTGCCTTTGTAATTAGTGATTCATCTTTTTACTGTGGCTCAGCTGAGGCGTTTTGCTGGATTTCTATCTTGCAAATGTTAGAAAATAACCATGGCGCTGTGGCATATCCATTATACAGTGCAGTATGTCTCCCTGTCTTTGTGCACATTTGCCAAATCCGTGCTGCGTTACCTGTATTTCTTCTTCTGAGACGTGCTTGGGATGTTTGTGGGTGTGAGGCTGTTTTCTGTAGGGCTACAGAGCCATCGGGGTGGGATTGGCTTTCATCAGAGCGTTTGTAGCCGCCTGGCTCCTGCAGTGACTGAGATAAAGAAGTGCCGGAAAAGCAAAACAAAACAACCAGAATCGAGGGGACGAAAGGTGACAGGGAGGGGCGTTTTTTTCTGTAGGACCTGTATGTAACATTACTGCTGTCCAGCTAGCTACGTTCGGTAGCTACCTGTAGATGGCTGAGGTCAAGTGGATGGGGTGAGTGCTGTTGAGGAGACTTCTTTGATCATTAACACAGGACCACAACGAGGCCCAAAATCCTGCTTCCTGTGCCTGTGAAGAAACAATCTGTGAGTCATAATGACGGTCTGGAATGTCCCCTCTCTGTGAGCGTTAGACAATGACGATGCTTCTGTCTCTGATCCCGTCAGAACTACCTGAAGAGCTGGGCCCAGGACCTGGGCATGCCCATTCTGTCGGTGGACTACTCCTTGGCCCCCGAGGCCCCCTTCCCCCGGGCCCTGGAGGAGTGCTTCTACGCCTACTGCTGGGCCCTCAAACACTGCCACCTACTGGGTGAGGACCGCTACTCTTTCTGCTCCTGCTCATGGTCTCCACTATGCCTCTCTCATTGGTAGCTGGAAGCAGTGGGGGCAGGCAGGTCTTTGGTAGGAACGAATCCAGGGGAATCCCAGGTGGTAACCACCCTGCCTCTGTTAACACCTGCAGTTTCCGTTAGGGTACTGTCTGCTGTCATGGTAACAACCTGTTCAGTGCTGTAGATTTGTGGTTGGGTTTGTTGTTTAGATTTGGTTCAGTGTGTAAATTTGTGGTAGAGTTTGTTGTTTAGGTTCAGTTCAGTGCTGTACATTTCTGGTAGTTTGTTTTTTACATTCGGTTCAGTGCTGTTAATTTGTGGTAGAGTTCATTGTTTAGGTTCGGCTCAGTGCTGTAAATTTGTGGTAGAGTTTGTTGTCTAGGTTTGGTTCAGTGCTGTAAATTTGTGGTAAAGTTTGTTGTTTAGGTTTGGTTCAGTGCTGTTATTTGTGGTACAGTTTGTTGTTTAGATTTGGTTCAGGCCAGTAACTGGCTGCTCACCTCCCCTCTCTCCTGCAGGGTCCACAGCGGAGCGAGTTTGCCTGGCGGGGGACAGCGCCGGGGGCAACCTGTGCATAACGGTGGCCATGCGGGCGATGTCCCAGGGCGTGCGTGTCCCCGATGGAATCATGGCGGCCTACCCCGCCACCCTGCTCACCACCTACGCCTCGCCCTCCCGCCTGCTCACCCTCATCGACCCCCTACTGCCCCTCGGCGTGATCTACAAGTGCCTGAGTGCTTACGCGGGTGAGGAGGGGCAACATATACACACGCACTCACACACGTGCATGCACATGCATACACACGCAGACACACACACACATATGTAAACATACGCAGGCACATACAGACACACACATGTATACACGCATACACACGCACATGCACATACACACACGTATACATACATACATACATATGCATACACACACATATGTATACACACACACGCAGGCACATACAAACACGCATATGTATACACACGCATAGACACACACATGCCCATACACGCACAAGTATACACACGCATACACACACATACATACACACACGCATGCACATACACGCACAAACACACATACACACATATGCACACATACACACCCTCAAGCACAGACACATGCACACACCATACACATAAATGCATATACACACACTCTCACTCACAAACACACTAACTAGCGCACACACCTTAACGTGGCCCAAGATGCATACATGATTCTGGCAGCTGTCAGCACTGATTCAGCAGCTGAAACTCAGACTGAATGACTCATCATTCCTGTTTATTTCTCCCTGATCCTCCCTCTCCTCCCTCCCTAGGCACAGAGCCACAGACAGGAACATCAGAGACAGAGGGAACCATGAAAACCCCTACTGGTGCTAACAGCTAATCCCTCTGTGTATGCTCGTATGTGCGTGTGTACATACTGTGTCTGTATGTGCATATGTGTGTGTGCTGCATGTATATGTGTGTGCATGTGTGTGCTGTGTGTGTGCGTGCATTTTGTGATTTTCCCATTGGAAATAAACATTAGGAGTAACTCCTGAGCTGAATGATATGACCGTATTATACTGCCACAGTTCAGCTGAAATTCCTTCAGGCCAGTTATCGTCAAGGAAAAAATTATTTGGACGGATTTGACGTTTCCTGGACTCACTCAGACACTCTCCCTCCCCCTTCTCTATCTCAGACACAGTCAGTTCTCCGCCCTCTGACCCTTCACAGGACCAGACCAGCCAGGACCCGGGGTCTGAGAAACACCAGGTACCAGATGCTACATTTCATACTCCCAGCCCTGCAAACACAACTCACTTACAGCATCTGAAAACTATGCGACCTGCAATGAAGACTGTACCACAGTATCCACAGTGCACGTCTCGCACAGCAGCAGAGCAGCAGAAACCTAGAAGAACAATATTGTGTTTGAACTTAATTTGCAGTGTAGTAGCATTGCCTTCTATTCTCATCGTGTGCAAAGCTGAACCTGTACCTGTACAGGATGGAACACAAATCAAAAGTTCCAGGATGATATGAAAAGCTCAAAAACATGAAAAGTATTGTGAACATGAAGGTAATTAGCTGCAGTGATGTAGTATGTATGGCACTGTGTATAGCTTTATACCAGCTCCCTCATCTCCATACCCTTAGTGACACAGAGTTTAATCAGCAGTGTTTCCCACTGTAGTGATGTTTTACAGCAGTGCACTAACCCCCTGTGTCTCCACCTCCTTTTTCTTCCTCTGTGGTAGGCTGAGAACCCCTCAGAGGGGAGTGTGGTGCCCCCGTCAGGCTGGGAGGAGTACCCCGAGGGCTTCCGGCCTCTGCGCTCCGAGCAGCTCGCCGACATCTCACTGCGGTGCTCCCCCATCAACAGGAACCCCTACGTGTCCCCCCTGCTGGCCCCAGACAGCATGCTGCAGGGCCTGCCCCCCGTCCACATCGTGGTGAGGGAGGGGTGGGGGTGTGTGTCACACCGAGAGAGGGAGGGAGGGAGGCTGTCCTGGGAGAGGGAGGGAGGGTGGAACAGCATGAGTTAGCGTACTGTGTGTACCAGGGGTTCAGGAATGCGCTCACTTGCTGTAGGGGAGAGTTTGAGTGAATGGTCAAAATGGCTATGGCAATCTCTGGCCTGTCTCTGTCTCTTTCTCCCTGCCTTGCCTCTTTATGCTCCCCTCCTTACTCTCTCTCTCTGTTCCACTCTTTACTCTCTCTCTGTTCCCCTCTTCACCCTCTCTCTGTTCCCCTCTTTACCCTCTCTCTGTTCCCCTCTTCACCCTCTCTCTGTTCCCCTCTTCACCCTCTCTCTGTTCCCCTCTTTACCCTCTCTCTGTTCCCCTCTTCACCCTCTCTCTGTTCCCCTCTTCACCCTCTCTCTGTTCCCCTCTTTACCCTCTCTCTGTTCCCCTCTTCACCCTCTCTGTTCCCCTCTTCACCCTCTCTCTGTTCCCCTCTTCACCCTCTCTCTGTTCCCCTCTTCACCCTCTCTCTGTTCCCCTCTTTCTCTATTTTTTATATGTTGTTTCTAAACTAATTTAGTTACACTCTTAATGTTTTCAGTGTATTGTGTGGTTTGTGCCATTGCATTGTGTATCCCGCCTTCCTTTTTCAAAGATAATTGTTCATCTCAACTCGATGGACATTAAAGCTGTTTGAATTTGAATTTGAATTTGAATGTGAATGTGAATGTGAATGTGAATGTGAATTTGAATGTGAATGTGAATGTGAATGTGAATGTGAATTTGAATTTGAATTTGAATTTGAATTTGAATTTGAATGTGAATGTGAATTTGAATTTGAATTTGAATTTGAATTTGAATTTGAATGTGAATGTGAACGCAGGCCTGTGCTCTGGACGCGATGCTGGACGACTCGGTGATGTTTGCCCGGAGGTTGCGACGCCTGCAGCAGCCGGTCACCCTGTGCGTGGTGGAGGACCTCCCCCACGGCTTCCTCTGCCTGCAGCACTGCAAGGAGACCCAGGAGGCCAACAGCATCTGTGTGGCCAGGATCCGGGAGGTCTTCAGCCAGCGCCACGGAAACACCAATCAGGACGCTCCACCTGCGCTGGGAGAAACCAATCCGGAGACAGACAGCTCCAACGAGGAATGGACTAGAAACACTGGAGGCCGGGAGCTAGCTGCTGGAGATGGGCAGAATAGATAGCGAATGTGCGGGCGTGTGCGTCGGCTGTTTCCGCTCACGTTCTATTAGGAGCGCCGTTCGGAAAGCCAGGGAAGGGCGGGAGGGAAGAACGCCACTCAATGGTCAGAGGGGAGCCAATAAAATAATGAAATGGGTTTCGAAAAGGTTTGAAGATTAATTAGCTGGAAGGCACTAAAGGGGGGGGGCGGCACAGGTGGTGCAGTGGGTAGCACTGCCGCCTCACAGCAAGGAGGTCCTGGGTTCAAATCCCCGTCGGCCTCTCTGTGCGGAGTTTGCATGTTCTCCCCGTGTCTGTCCGGTTTCCTCCCACTGTCCAAAGACATGCAGGTTAGGCTGATTGGAGAGTCTAAATTGCCCGTAGGTATGAGTGTGTGAGTGAATGGTGTGTGTGCCCTGTGATGGACTGGCGACCTGTCCATGGTGTATTCCTGTCTTTCGCCCAATGTATGCTGGGATAGGCTCCAGCCCCCCTGCAACTCTGTTCAGGATAAGCGGGTTCAGATAATGGATGGATGGATGGCACTAAAGGGGTCAGCCTGTAGCCAAGTGGCTAAGGTGCATGACTGGGACCCGGAAGGTTGGTGGTTCAAGCCCCAGTGTAGCCATGATAAGATCTGTGCAGCTGTTGGGCCCTTGAGCAAGGCCCTTAACCCCACACTGCCCCTGGGTTCAGTCTAATCAACTGTAAGTCTCTTTGGATAAAAGTGTCAGCTAAAGAACTGTGATGTATTGTCATGTAACGTATACTGACAAGAATTCCCTGCCCAGTGAGCAGGCTTTCCATTCAGAACAATCAGTGACAAGTGCCAAATATACATTTTAAGTTAACTGTTATATGTGTTCATGCGCCTCTTACAGCAAAAAAAAAGATGTAAAACCATCAGATTATTATTATGATTATGTTGCCAGATGAATGATTTCATGTTTGCTGAGGTTTATTTGAATGAAAATAAACCATGCAGGCAAACCTCCTGTTTCAGCTTCGACTACTTGCTCTTCTTACGGATGTCAGAGTGAGAGTGAGTGCATAGTAATGAGCACAGGAAGTGGTTTTGTGATATTAATTAATATTTATTTCCACAGAGCTATCACAGTTGTCAGCTGTAGTGGGTGTAGTACAGGGCATGATAAGCAGTATGTCTGAGAACACTCCCAGCTGTTAAAGAGGCGGGTCAGGGCCGTTGGCTAATGGGCATGGTAACCTCAAGGCTAAGCCACTGTACTGTACATGTGTTCTGTACAGCAGGTCTACATCCATGCACGTGATGGACACAGGCCAGTATTATTGTTATACATACCAGCATTATATTATTTATTTTTCCCCACATTACTATTCTGGATGCACATACAAAATGCAATCATATTTTCTCTACATTATAAGGCATATTACAGCGTTTTATCCCCACAGGAGCGGTAACATACAGTATGTACATGTATGGGGCAGCCTGTAGCGTAGTGGTTAAGGTAAATGACTGGGACACACAAGGTTGGTGGTTCTAATCCTGATGTAGCCACAATAAGATCCGCACAGCCGTTGGGCCCTTGAGCAAGGCCCTTAACCCTGCATTGCTCCAGGGGAGGATTGTCTCCTGCTTAGTCTAATCAACTGTATGTCGCTCTGGATAAGAGCATCTGCCAAATGCCAATAATGTAATGTTATGTATGAACAAAAGTCACATTTTAGGTTTTATGATCAGCATCACATCACATACATATGACCCTTTCCTCAGGTGTGGTGTTTTTGGTTGATTACATTCAGTTCAACAGGTATTCAACAAAGTGAACATTAACACTGAACACTAAAATAAAATGCTTAAAGAAAAAGATGAAATTGGACATTTTACGCACATATACACACACATGCAAAATCACGCAATGCTCCTAATAGAATGAAGTAAAGTATGCTAGAGTTGTTTTCTGGAGTATTTATTTGACCAAATATGATATTTATGAAAAATGTGATTTGAAAGCAGGTGTCTGTGTTCCACTAAGCATTTGCATTCCACTCTGTACTTCAAGTTGAGATAAAAATGGCAAATCCACACCTACACCCTAGCCTGTGGCCTGCCAAGATTACACCTGCCCTTGAGAAAACAAAATCATATTACAGTGCCAAAAATATATCACTGATCAGTTTAAAAAAAGAATGAAATTAACGCATATAAAAGCCAGAAGCTGTTACTGAACGCTTGATTATTTTATAAGCAACTGTAATGAGCAAGAGCTCTGCACTTTAATACAAACTCGTATCCGGATGGAGGGACTACAGTTACACAAATATCTGGCATGTATTGGACATGGAGAGGGCTGGGATAGATCCAGGTAAGGCTGTGCAGTAGAGGGAAAAGCCGTCGTGATCGTTTATTGTGGAATATTTAATTGTAGAAGACCTTAACATTTACATGCAGGGCCTCAGATTAGCTAAATGTCTTGTACTTCTGTTGTCCGTTTGAAATGGTGATAGCAAAGCACCCATGATGAATAACAGGTTCTGCTACTGCATATTGGAAAAGGTTGTGAAAAGATTGCGTACTGTTCACAAAGTGAATGCATTAGTGTACAGGATCTTGTTCAGATTGGATGTTTGCTTAAATTATTGCCTGGCTGTTTAACCCCATAAGGCTATATTCAGGCCAGAGTGGGTAATTCCAAATTTGGTTACCATGTGTCATTTTGCAGTTACCAGGGTTACCTTTCAGACGAGACCAGGATTAGTCAAAAGGGTTCGAGAATAGTAATAATTAAATTCAGGTATATCATTTTCAAGCAGGTTTTAAGTAAAGGGGGCTATACTTAAGTGGTTAGAAAAACAGTGTCATGTGGATGTATTTCACCTGAATACAGTTTTGCTGTATTTTCAATAGAAAATAATTGTAGATCACAGACAGAGAATAATTAAATGAGCTATTAAGGCCTTTTATGTAATGTGGGCGTCGTACTGGATGATGGCGGTGAAGAAGGTGCTGAACCGAAAGGTCAAGCTCTTGGTTTACCAGTCGATTTTCATCCCTACCCTCAGCTTCGGTCATGAGTAGTGTTTGAAAGAGGGAGATTGTGAATGCAAGTGACTGAAATGGGGTTCCTACACAGGGCTTACACCTCCTGATCAGGTGAGGAGCTCAGCCATCTAAGAGGACCTCAAAGTAGAGCCACTGCTCCTCCACATTGAGAGTCCCCCTGGGCAACTTCCACCTGGGAGGAGACCAGGGGCAGACCCAGGACATGTTGGTTTATATCTCCTATCTGGCCTGGGATCAACTTGAGTTGGAGAAATTTGCTGGGGTGAGGGATGTTAATTAGTGGTTAAAAATGGATGGACGGATGGATGTATTTACTTTATTTGCAGCTCAGAGACGGCCACTGGGTCAGTAAGTACCCAAACCCTTTGGAGAAATACCTTATGGGGTGCTCAAGAAGGCAGGAGGATGAGCAGCCCAGCCAGACAGGCACACAGGCAACGGTCCGAGAAAGTGGAATATCGACTACGAGTGCAGTATGTGTATGTGACAAAGTCTGCAAAAACCCGCCTGGTCTGAAGATCCATCAGACCAAGATGAAATGCTTGAGGGGGAAGCGGTGGTACAGTGCACAGGAAGAGCACCTGGTGAGATGCAGGAGGAGCTGTGCCAAGAGCCGCCCCACAGTACCCAGAACCTCCAAGTGCCATGGGCTCTTCACCCAAGCCACAGCAAGGGGTGATGTAGCCAGTGGCTCTGTCATTTGTTGTGACAGCTCCAGACTGTCAACGATCATCATTAGTATCGCTGCCAAAAGGTTTGGCATCAATAAGTGCCACAGTTCTTTTACATTATTTTTCGATGTCATATCAATTTTTCATCTTAAACCACCACAATGGGCACATTTCTATGCTCTATAATGGAAAAAAAACATTTTATTCATTTTCGGAGTGATTTTGGATAGGTTTTTGGACCCCTCGATATCTTAATCAATGACTTGTCAGGGTACTAGAAAAGAATTGAATACATGAAAATTAGTCGTGAGACCAGGGTGGAACGAAAGTAAAAGAATGGAAAATTATGGAATGCAATATTACAAAGGAAAAGAATGGAGATAAGGAACAATACACTTGAGAGCACAGACAAAGAAATACAGAAAAATATTATATGTAAAAAACATTAATACAAGTGTCGATTTATTGTTGCCGATATAGGGGTAGCTCACAGTTATTGATTAACAGGAGGACTGAGCTCTAATCTAAAAAGCGTGACATTGACAGGTTCACTCAGTCTGTGATTGGCTACTTTAGGGTCGGAGTGATGTATATAAGCTGCACTGATATGACAGTCCATCATTCCACAGGATCACCAAGTAACCATGAGGTCTCTGGTCTTTATTCTGCTTCTGGGAGCCGCTGGTGCGTATGGACTCCACATTTTCACATGAGTACAGAGTTTCAGTTTTACGTTTTATATACTCTATCTGTTTTAATAATTTTGATTTTTTCTTATTTCTCTCTCTGCAGTGGCTGAGGATGATGATAAGATTGTTGGAGGGTACGAGTGTGAGCCCCACTCCAAGCCCTGGCAGGTGTCTCTGAACTCTGGGTACCACTTCTGCGGTGGCTCCCTGGTCAACGAGAACTGGGTGGTGTCCGCTGCTCACTGCTACAAATCGTGAGTGATGCCAACAAACAAGATTATGGGCTAACAGCCTTCCAGA
The DNA here is from genome assembly GCF_963514075.1 of Conger conger. Lineage (NCBI taxonomy): Eukaryota > Metazoa > Chordata > Actinopteri > Anguilliformes > Congridae > Conger > Conger conger. Next base: position 43,498,108 of record NC_083768.1, on the reverse strand, counting down.
GGAACATACTGTATCGTGACATTAATTATTGTAAATCTGTTTATTATATGAGCCAGAAAATGTGAATTTGTTGAAATTAAGCAGAAACCTTATTTGGTCAGTAACAAAGCATCAGTAACAAATATTGCACAGAAACAGCATCGGCCAGATGCTCAATTATTGCATGGTGATGCGCCTCTCTCTCCTCCAGCCGTGTTGAGGTGCGTCTGGGCGAGCACAACATCAGGAAGACCGAGGGCAATGAGCAGTTCATCCGCTCCTCCCGCGTGATCCGCCACCCCAGCTACGACTCCTGGAACATCAACAACGACATCATGCTGATCAAGCTCAGCGAGCCCGCCACCTTCAGCAGCGCCGTGCAGCCTGTGGCCCTGCCCACCAGCTGTGCCTCTGCTGGCACCATGTGCACCGTCTCTGGCTGGGGCGACACCATGACCTCCAGTGAGTTCAACTGCCCTGCTGGCCAGTTTCAGTGGAACACAATTATATCATAACAGTGGTAAAGACTGATCCCTCCCTTTCTCTCTCTCCTTGTAGACGATGGCACCAGACTGCAGTGCCTGGAGATCCCCATCCTGTCGGACGACGATTGTAAAAGCTCTTACCCTGGGATGATCACCCCCGCCATGTTCTGCGCTGGCTACCTGCAGGGAGGCAAGGACTCCTGCCAGGTAATGAGCAGTTCTGTCCAGTACTAATCCCCACTAATCAGCACCAATTCAAACATCACTAACCAGTGTACCAGTGCATTAAGCCTCTGTGTGTCTCTGTAACAGGGTGACTCTGGCGGCCCTGTTGTGTGTAACGGCGAGCTCCAGGGTGTTGTGTCCTGGGGATACGGCTGTGCTGAGAGGGATCACCCCGGTGTCTACGCCAGGGTACGTATATATGTCTGTGTGTGTGTGTACCATGACTTTATATATTCAATCCTTAATGATTGAATATTCATTATTTATTAATTATGTACTCATATTTCTCTCCAGGTCTGCCTCTTCAATGACTGGCTTACTTCCACCATGGCCAAATACTAACTCAAGATGAAGAACTAACACACTCCTAACCCCTACTGTGAACCTCTGTGCCTTGCAATGCTATGACTCTGTCAGAAGCCTGTTTGCCTCAATAATAAAGCTTCACAATCAGCTGTATATTTATTTGTGCCTTTGTGTTTCTTCAGTTAACAACTTGCTCTCATTGCTATTTATGATGAATCACTTATTAAAAATAATATTAACAAGTTTCTTAATCTGGCTAGAGCACAACAAAACTGTAAAAAAATATATATAGACATATATATAGACAGGGTCCAATCACACCCAGCCAATGTTACAACACTTTGCAAGTGGTCAATCAGTGCCCAAATCACTCAGTGGCCATAGGGAGCTGTTCTGTATTACTGTGATCACAAGCGCCTGAAGGGGCCGACGGCAGCATTCACCTCAAAAAACACTGGTTTGAGGCCCTTGTCCAAACCCCTACCCCCACCCCCACCCTTTCGAGCCCATGGGGGAGGCCCAATTGAAAGGGTTGTCTGTTAAGACTGCAGTTCTTGGCCACTGCATCAGCAAAACGCACCGCACTGCTTCACGCCCTGTCAGATAGGCCCAGGTGTATGCATTGGATCCCTGGTGGCTCACACAGGCTTCACACTGAGCCCAAGGCCATCCTTTCTTCCCAAACATTCGTCTTCTTTCCACATGAATCGGAGCATTGAGGTTTCACTCCCCAAGATCCGGATGGAGTAGGGGGTTGAAATGCTTAACCGGGTTGCCATTCCATTGGTCTGACAAAATTTTGACATGTGTCAGGATCCAGGGTTCACACAGGCCACTGTTAAATACAGATTTTTTAATTGTTAGACAGCAACGCACCCCACCCCATGGCTCCGTACTATACCCACCTGCCCTCAGAAAAAAAAGGTATAAATATATCAATAAAATCTACCAAAACAAATAAAGGGCTCAAATATTTTATTATTCAATATGCTTATAAATAGGGAGCCAACCTGCTTTTGAACAATAAATAGCATGTGAAATTATGGAATGCGTTTGACTTGTGGATGGGGGTTGGGTATTTGGAGCAGGAGCACAGCAGGAGCACAGCAGGAGCACAGCAGGAGCTGTGGTCAGAGGGTCATCGGTGCCTGTCGGGGCGGCAACCCAAGAACCCGCTGGTGGACACCAGCGGTGAGGGAGGCCGTCAAGCTGAAGAAGGAGGCCTTTCGGGCTTGGCTGGCCCGGGGGTCCCCTGAAGCAGCAGACAGGTACCGGGTGGCCAGAAGGGCTGCAGCTTCGGCAGTCACTGAAGCAAAAACCCGGGTATGGGAGGAGTTCGGGGAGGCTATGGAGAAGGACTTTCGGTTGGCCTCGAGGAAGTTCTGGCAAACCATCCGACAACTCAGAAAGGGAAAGCAGGGCTTGTCTCAGGCTGTTTTCAGCAGGGGAGGAGAACTGCTGACCCGGACTGGGGATATTGTCGGACGGTGGAAAGAGCACTTCGAGGAGCTCCTGAACCCGAACAACACGTCCTCTGTGGAAGAGGCAGAGCCTGAAGACTCGGGGGAATCTGCACCTATATCCCTGGCGGAAGTTGCTGAGGTAGTCAAAAAGCTCCTCAGTGGCAAGTCGCCGGGTGTAGATGAGATTCGCCCTGAGATGCTGAAGGCTCTGGACATTGTTGGGCTGTCTTGGCTGACACGCCTCTTCAGTGTCGCGTGGAGATCGGGGACAGTACCTGTAGAGTGGCAGACCGGGGTGGTGGTCCCCATTTTCAAGAAGGGGGATCGGAGGGTGTGCTCCAATTACCGGGGTATCACACTCCTCAGCCTCCCTGGGAAAGCTTACTCTAGGGTACTGGAAAGGAGGCTCCGACCGACGGTCGAACCTCGGATTCAGGAGGAGCAATGTGGCTTCCGTCCTGGCCGTGGAACAGTGGACCAGCTTTTTACCTTGGCAGGGTTGCTGGCGGGGTCATGGGAGTTTGCCCATCCAGTCCACATGTGCTTTGTGGACTTGGAGAAGGCTTTCGACCGTGTCCCCCGGGGAACCCTGTGGGGTGTACTGCGGGAGTATGGGGTACCGGGGCCGTTGTTACGAGCCATCAGGTCCCTGTATAACCAAAGTGAGAGCTGTGTCCGCATTCTCGGCACAAAGTCAAGCACGTTTCCGGTGGGTGTTGGACTCCGCCAAGGTTGCCCCTTGTCACCGGTCCTGTTTGTGGTATTCATGGACAGGATCTCAAGGCGCAGCCGAGGTCAGGAGAGTGTCCGGTTTGGTGACCTCAGAATCGCATCTCTGCTTTTTGCGGATGATGTGGTTCTGCTGGCTTCATCGGACCGTGACCTTCAGCACGCACTGGAGCGGTTTGCAGCCGAGTGTGAAGCGGCCGGGATGAGAGTCAGCACCTCCAAGTCCGAGGCCATGGTTCTCTGCCGGAAAACGGTGGATTGCTCCCTCCGGGTTGGGAACGAGTCTTTGCCCCAAGTGAAGGAGTTCAAGTATCTCGGGGTCTTGGTCACGAGCTTTGGGTAGTGACCGAAAGAACGAGATCGCGTATACAAGCGGCCGAAATGAGCTTCCTCCGTAGGGTGGCCGGGCTCAGCCTTAGAGATAGGGTGAGGAGCTCGGACATCCGGAGGGAGCTCGGAGTAGAGCCGCTGCTCCTTCGCGTCGAAAGGAGCCAATTGAGGTGGTTCGGGCATCTCATCAGGATGCCTCCCGGGCGCCTCCCTTTGGAGGTTTTCCGGGCTCGTCCAACTGGGCGGAGACCCCGAGGGAGACCCAGAGCCCGCTGGAGAGATTATATATCTCTCCTGGCCAGGGAACGCCTCGGGATCCCCCAGGAGGAGCTAGAATGCGTTGCTGGGGAGAGGGACGCCTGGAATACCCGGCTTTGCCTACTGCCCCCGCGACCCGACTCCGGATAAGCGGGTGACGATGGATGGATGGATGGATGGTTGGGTATTTGATGAAAACTTCATTCAATGGACCTCAATGTTATTGTGATTATTGTACTTATTGTTTATGATCATGTTGGGCCTGATACTGTCTGAGGATAGCTGCAAGTAGAGGGAGTTTGGGACAGATAGGTGGGGGACAGGAGGGTTGGAAGTGCAAACGCTTTTTTCCAGGATAGTTTAGTAAGCGAAATGCCCTAGCATTAGTAAATTAGTAAATGACATGCACGAGAAACGTAAGGTAACATGAACACATAATTAGTTTGTTAGTTCTACCCAATCCTGATCTAGCGTTAGTAGTTTTAGTAAATAGACAAATGGAAAGAATTAGGGTGTGAATGACAGAAAGAGAGAGAGAGAGAAAAGGCGGAACGCAAGGTTTGCGGAAAGACATGTAAAAGTGTTTGTTTAAACAGTAACCAGTCTTCGGAACAATACACATAAATCAAAACATAACACAAAACGAAACTAAGACGATAACCACTCAACAAAACAAGGTAATATAATCGTAACGAAACATAACTAGACATGACGAGAAAATAAATCGTAACAAGAAATAAACTAAACAACATGACGAACCTAGACTAACATAATACATGATAAGACAATACGTGACTAAGACAAAATGAATAAACATAAAACATGGCAAAACAGACCTGAAACGTGACAGTTATGTAATGTAGCATTTTTTTTCACTAGACTAGCTCGGGTGGCTAATCCCAAATTCCACCCCTCAGTATATGGATAGAAACGGTGATGTATGGACATTGAACACCAATAGACTTGAAATGTTCAATGCTTTAGCTTTTTAATTACATTTTCAAAAAGTAAGTGTCACCCTGTCATCACATGGATGCATTTTGGCTTAACACTGTTAGGAAAAAATGAACTTTTAATGTTTGTCAGATGATTTCAAACTTAACCTTTGCTCTTAACAGACATCATATACATATTTTTACAGATAGGCAAGATCTTTTTATTATCATTTTGATGATAATTACAGCCTTGCATAGTTGCATATGCTTTTAAATTACCAACATGACTGTCACAGACCATATATCAGAGGTTACTGTAATATTAAAAGCTTTTCCTGTCAAACGATGCATCTTTTCTCATGTATGTTTTTCTGTCTATATGAATTGTATTTATCCCTTATTCATAAGGAAAGATTCCTTGGTTCACGTATTATTAATAAACCTTATGGAAAAATGACCAATTCTACAGTTACATAAGGGGTTTCGGGTATTCTAATATTAGGGTTACGTATATGGTTGTTCATTAACAAGAGATATGGGCACAAATTCAACAGCTGTGACATCGACAGGTTCTCTCAGTTTGTGATTGGCTCCTTTAGTGTCTGAGGGATGTATATATACTGCACTGGCATGCCAGTTCATCATTCAACAGGATCACCAAATAACCATGAGGTCTCTGGTCTTTATTCTGCTTCTGGGAGCCGCTGGTGAGTATCTACTTCATATTTTCATGAGTTGAAGTTTAAATGTTTGTTTGAATAATTTAGATATACGGTATATGATTCAGGATCAACAATGAATCTATCTCTCTGCAGTGGCTGAGGATGATGATAAGATTGTTGGAGGGTACGAGTGTGAGCCCCACTCCAAGCCCTGGCAGGTGTCTCTGAACTCTGGGTACCACTTCTGCGGTGGCTCCCTGGTCAACGAGAACTGGGTGGTGTCCGCTGCTCACTGCTACAAATCGTGAGTGATGCCAATAAACAAGATTACAGGAAAGCACTTTGGTCACAGTGGGACGTAAATAAAGGTTAATAAATGAAATAGAATGTTCCAGAATATCAGGTAGTCTCATCAAGATTACATAAAGTAGGCCTGCACACACCCAATGCTGTGCATTATTCTAAATGGCTGCATGGTCATACACCTCTGTCTCTCTCCCTCGCTCTCCTCCAGACGTGTTGAGGTGCGTCTGGGCGAGCACAACATCAAGAGGACCGAGGGCAATGAGCAGTTCATCCGCTCCTCCCGCGTGATCCGCCACCCCAGCTACAACTCCTGGACCATGAGCAACGACATCATGCTGATCAAGCTCAGTGTGCCCGCCACCTTCAGCAACGCCGTGCAGCCTGTGGCCCTGCCCACCAGCTGTGCCTCTGCTAGCACCACGTGCACCGTCTCTGGCTGGGGCGACACCATGAGCTCCAGTGAGTGTCACCGAGGGGTCAATGGTCAACTGCCCTGCTGGCCAGTTTCAGTGGAACACAATTATATCATAACAGTGGTAAAGACTGATTGTTTATTCTCTCCGTCTATCTTCCTGCTCTCTCCTCTCTCCACTCCCTCCCTCCCTTTCTCTCCCTCCCTGCAGACGATGGCACCAGACTGCAGTGCCTGGAGATCCCCATCCTGTCGGACGACGATTGTGAAAGCTCTTACCCTGGGATGATCAACTCCTCCATGTTCTGCGCTGGCTACCTGCAGGGAGGCAAGGACTCCTGCCAGGTAATGGGCAACTCTGTCCAGTACTAATCCCCACAACCAGCACCAATTCCAACGTCACCAACCAGTGTACCAGTGCATTAAGCCTCTGTGTTTCTCTGTAACAGGGTGACTCTGGCGGCCCTGTTGTGTGTAACGGCGAGCTCCAGGGTGTTGTGTCCTGGGGATACGGCTGTGCTGAGAGGAATCACCCCGGTGTCTATGCCAAGGTACGTCAATACCTGTGTGTGTGTGTGTGTGTGTGTGTGTGTCTGTCTGTCTGTCTGTCTGTCTGTCTGTGGGGGTACATTGAACAGATAATGGACTGCACACTTTTGTGGTTTTATAGTTAACCCTTAATGATGTAGCACATTTTCATAGTTTAATAATACTGACTAATTTATGAATTATGTACTCACATTTCTCCTCAGGTCTGCATCTTCAATGACTGGCTGACCTCTACCATGGACAGCTACTAAATCCAGCTGAAGAACTAATGCACTCCCAACCACCACTGTGAACCTCTGTGCCATGTTTTGACTGTGTCATCGGTAGTCTGTTTACCTCAACAATAAAGCTTCACAATCAACTTCATATTTATTTGTGACTTTGTGTTTCTTCAGTCAGTCGTGTGTTATTTCTTGTTTGTGATGGGTCACTTGTGAAAAATAGCTACATTCACAAGTTTCTTAATCTGGCCATGGCACAACAATAATTAAACAAGCTAAGTCTAAATTCCATACAACAACATCCATGGGAAATATCTAGGGGCCTCATTTATAAAACGTTCCTGCAGTACATAGATATTTGATTAAAAAAAAAAAAACTTGAAATTTATGTGTGCAAAATTGGCGTTTGTGATTGATAGATAAAACCTGCATATACTAGATGTACAAACTCCTCTTTATTCATGCTAGCGAATGAAGAGTTTTGCACAAGATCAAATTTAGTATGCAATCAATCTGAATTATTGATACAGGAGAAAGAAAAAGAGCAAATAGTTATGAGGTACCATTTGAAAAAAGTTGCCCACACTGTAATCCTGCTAAATTTTTCCATATTTAGCATCACCAAGTGTAAAAAAAGATGCAGTACAATTTTCAAAGATCACTTTTTTGAACATTCAGAAATTGGTGTAAAACATTGTAATCGCCTTTCCAAGAATATAGTTTTTCATTGACGCATTATTTTAAAATTATATATTATATAGAAATATAAATGTTATATGTACAGTACTGTGCAAAAGTCTTAGGCATCCATATAACATTCTGTACAGATAAGATTCTTTCAAAAATAATTCAATGAAAGGTCCTAAATAAATGTACTATACATTTTACATAAAATTTTAGTAATTTGGCACAATAGTTAAAAACTGAATCAAATCAATATTTTTTGTGACCACCCTTCAGTGTTAAAACTGCATCACTTCTCTGAGATGAGCCAATGCTGTCCTGCAGTTCTATAAGACAATCAGCAGGGAGGTTGTTCCAAGCATGTTGGAGAACTTGCCACAGTTCATCTGCAGACTTTGGTTGGCTCCTTGCTTCTGATCTCAAACAGCCTTGATCAAGTTTTTATGTAATTGCTTACAGTAATATGTTACTTTTTTAAATTAAATACAAAAATGTCTCTGTAAAATTAAATATTTTGGAAAATGAATATTTGGAAATCTCAAATGTGTTATTTTATACTAACACACACAAAAAAATAAAAAATATATATAATGAAGTCTAGGGTGCCAAAGACTTCTGCACAGTACTGTACATGTTAGACATAATACACATTTTAAGTAAACATAGATGTTGAAAATAGATATAAATAATGAATGCAAATGTTCAGTTTCGTGATTGCCTTACTGTGCGTCAGCAAAAGATAGCCAGCAAAAAATAAAATCTAGAAAATGCTTGAATATGGATAACTGGAAGAAGCAGCAAAACTACCAAAGGTAGATCCGGTTTTTTGGGGGTTTTTTTTACTAGCAACTGCCTTTGTGATTTGTGCACTGCGTTGATTCTCAATTTCACCATACTAGCGACTGCCGCCACAGCGAACTTATTCTCAAAACTAAAAACTTATCAAGACCTGCCTAAGGAGCCGAATAGAACGAGAGAGTCTAAGTGGGTTAAGTTGCACTTGATGTCTTTGTAAACGAGTGAGCAGCATTTATTTTTTTATTTTTTTATTTTTACCGTGAAGCCATTGTTAGTCAGAAATAGTAATATTGTGATGTTGTCTCATACCTTTTACTAAGTTATTGAAGGGGAGGATGGCCCGCAGAATAATTTGCACCTGTGCCCGACAGGTCTTAGTTACGCCACTCTGTATGTTTGATTATTTTAAGATGAATAGCAGGTGATAAATGTTACACAAACACTCATGAACATGTCCATTTTATGCCAATATCTTAGCTAGAGTTCCATGTTAAGGAGCTATGTTTCATAATTTGAAAGTACTTGGAGTGAAAAGTAACTTGAGCTTTACTTCTATGATACTTTGGCACATGTACATGTATTCATATGTATAGACGAATGATGGCTTTGTATTTTGTATTTGTATCAGTCTGGCTCAGCTAGCAAGGATTCAGACAAAAAAAAACACTCCAGGTGCTTATTTTGGGTTATGATCAACACAGACCCGGCCTGTAGCCGCATGCTAGCTGGCTAGGTTGAACTACCTTTAAATTTGGCAAGCTGAAACGAATACTACATTTAAAACAACCATTTGTACATATGACCAAGTATAAGTAAAAGTAAAGCTGATGTTACTTTTAACATAAAATATCTACACACTATGAAACATTTAGCTAGTGAAGGCTAGCTAGATAGCAACGGTTCTAAGGTTTTGTTGCTTAGTCTGCAAGTATTTCGAGTAAAAGGTAACATTAGCTTTACTTGTATGATTCAGTGAAGCAATTGTTTTCCTCTGATGTAACAGAGTCCTGAAGAATACTGAAGAATATACAAACAGTGAGATATGGATTTTCAACACTGAAAAAAGTAGGATCACATGAAATGTTCAGTATCTTTATGTTTTTCATAAAAGTATCCTGCCGGGAGCGTGTCTATGTTCCCACAGCTCTATGTTCCCACAGCTCTAGGTTCAGTTGACTTCACACTCAGCAGGCTGCTTGCATGGGACCTGAAGAAATCCAGTGTATGTTTGTGCAATTTAGACACAGTACACGTTCAATTATCTATAAGTTTTTAATGAACAAGCAAACGAAATAAGAAAAAGAAAATGCACTATTTATGCAGTTCACTTAAAACTCGAAAGGGCTCTACATCAGTACTTTTCAACCTTTTATATGCCAGGACCAGGCATCTGCAAGTGCTGTCCTTTGAGGACTATTTTGACATCTAAATATATAAAGTTCAGTTTACACGATCAATAATAAACATTTAATTTTGAAAAAAAATTAAATCTTATAAATGTGGGAACATAGGGCTGTGGGAACATAGGGCTGTGGGAACATAGGGATGACCCCATCCTGCCACCATATCGATGCATTATGGTCTAACACTGTAAGGAAAACTATACATTCATACTAGTCAGATTATTTCAATCTTATTTGATCTTAATAGAATTGACATTTTCCATAGATAAGCAAAATATCACCTTGAGAATAAGTACATTTAAATATAGCATATTAACATAACTCACAAACCAGATACATATACTGTATCAAACAATGTATATTTTTTATGTTCATCCTTCCATATTAGCTGTATTGTGGTATATGATGCAATGAGATGATTCCTTATTTATTGTATTATGAATAAGCCTTAGAAATCCATAAGAGGGCTTGGAAAATGAGCAATTCTGAAGTTACATATGCGGTTTAGGGTTTTCTGACATTAGGATTAGGATAATGTACATGGTTATACATTAACAGGAGATTTGGGCTCAAATCCAACAGCTGTGACATTGACAGGTTCTCTCAGTCTGTGATTGGCTACTTAAAGGTCGGAGGGATGTATATAAACTACACTGACATGACAGTCCATCATTCAACAGGATCACCAACTAACCATGAGGTCTCTGGTCTTTATTCTGCTTCTGGGAGCCGCTGGTGAGCATCTACTCCATATTTTCATGAGTTGAAGTTTAAATGTTTGTTTGAATAATTTAGCTATACGGTATATGATTCAGGATCAACTGAAGTCGCTCTGACATCAGCAATGAATCTATCTCTCTGCAGTGGCTGAGGATGATGATAAGATTGTTGGAGGGTACGAGTGTGAGCCCCACTCCAAGCCCTGGCAGGTGTCTCTGAACTCTGGGTACCACTTCTGCGGTGGCTCCCTGGTCAACGAGAACTGGGTGGTGTCCGCTGCTCACTGCTACAAATCGTGAGTGATGCCAACAAACAAGATTATGGGAAAGCAGAGGCATTAGGACATATAGTGACAAAATATATTAATCTACACTACAGTCAGTCAGTATGAAACTATATAAACAAAATGAAGCCTACAGAAATACTATGTTGTCTGGATAGGTTGATAAATTATCCCCATTGAGCCCTTCCATAATTTATTGTTAAATATGATCCAAATTACATAAAGTGCGGCATGGTGATGCGCCTCTCTCTCCTCCAGCCGTGTTGAGGTGCGTCTGGGCGAGCACAACATCAGGAAGACCGAGGGCAATGAGCAGTTCATCCGCTCTTCCCGCGTGATCCGCCACCCCAGCTACGACTCCTGGAACATCAACAACGACATCATGCTGATCAAGCTCAGCGAGCCCGCCACCTTCAGCAGCGCCGTGCAGCCTGTGGCCCTGCCCACCAGCTGTGCCTCTGCTGGCACCATGTGCACCGTCTCTGGCTGGGGCGACACCATGACCTCCAGTGAGTGACAGTTCAACTGCCCTGCTGGCCAGTTTCAGTGGAACACAATTATATCATAACAGTGGTAAAGACTGATTGTTTATTCTCTCCATCTATCTTCCTGCTCTCTCCTCTCTCCACTCCCTCCCTCCTTTTCTCTCCCTCCCTGCAGACGATGGCACCAGACTGCAGTGCCTGGAGATCCCCATCCTGTCGGATGACGATTGTAAAAGCTCTTACCCTGGGATGATCACTCCCGCCATGTTCTGCGCTGGCTACCTGCAGGGAGGCAAGGACTCCTGCCAGGTAATGTCCATCCCGCACTAACCATCACTTCACCAACCTCAAGTTGCCTCCAGTTACAACTACATAGACTAACTGTCCCAGCTGTAACATGCAGCTATGCCAGGTTGACCAGCTTGACCAGCTTGAAAACTGAGCTGTCGAGCTGGTCATAAGCTGGTCTAGCTGGGTATGAGCTGGTCAACCAGCTAGTGCTGGCAGCTTGTCTGGTCAAAACATAGTTTGAGCTGGTCAAACCATGTCAAACTGAGAATTAGTCTGAACTGGTCAACCAGCTACCAGCTGTTTCAAAACCAAGCTTGAGAAGAAGGGGGCACTTGTGGCTCACTAACCCAAAATAACTGCCTGAATATACACTAAATTGCATGCTAATTTGAAATAAGTACTAACTGCGCTAATGTCCATGATTAGTCCTTCCTCAGTACAGTGTACAAGTCGATTTAGCCTGTGTGCGTCTCTGTAACAGGGTGACTCTGGCGGCCCTGTTGTGTGTAACGGTGAGCTCCAGGGTGTTGTGTCCTGGGGATACGGCTGTGCTGAGAGGGATCACCCCGGTGTCTACGCCAGGGTACGTATATATGTCTGTGTGTGTGTGTGTGTGTGTGTGTGTGTGTGTAGTTACGTTCATCTATATTGAAGGGATAATGGACTGTCAACTCTTAATGATGTAGCACATTTTCGTGGTTTACTAACTGGCTAAATAATTGACTAATTCTGTACTCATATTCCTCTCAAGGTCTGCCTGTTCAACGACTGGCTGACCTCCACCATGGCCAAATACTAAATCAAGCTGAAGAACTAACGCACTCCCAACCCCTACTGTGAACCTTTGCCATGCCATGACATGTCTTGACTGTGTCTTCAGTTTGCCTCAGTAATAAAGTTTCAAAGTCAGCTTTCAATTTCTATGTGCCATTGCCGTTCTTCCATCAGGAGCTTGTTCTTATTATTTGTTTATGATGGGTCACTTCTTAAAAATACAGTGCAGTCCATAAGTACTGTATTTGGACAGTGGTCCAATTTCAAATGCCCTGTGCTTCAGCAAATTGGATTTAAAATTTAACATTAAGGTCAAAGTGCAGACTGTCATCTTTTATTGACATCCATAGGAGGTGATCCCTCTCAGAATTATATCCCTTTTTATGCATAATCCTCCCATTTTAGGCCACCAAATGTAATTGGACAGTTGGCTTCTTGGCTCGATCTGATTAGTCAGATGTATTCAATTGCCTCCTTCAGCTGCTTACAGTATGGAAGTGATTCAGACTGCCCTCCTCCATGCAAAAAAACCATTATACATCAGGGGCACTGCCAATTTGCATATATTTCAAAAATGTAGTTTTCACATTTAACACTTGCATGTTACATTTATATTTGCATTTATTATTTGCATTTGTATTTATATTTAAAATGTACATTGATATTTAACATTTACATATAATATGTACACGCAGTGAGCACTTTATTAGGTTTTTATGAAACTACATTTTTTTGACTTATTGGTCTTCTGCTGCTGTAGCCTATCCAGTTAGAGGTTTGACATGCAGTGTGTTCAGAGATGCTCTTCTGTTGTAATTTGTGGTTATTTGCATGACTGTCACCTTCCTGTCAGCTTTGACCAGTCTGGCCCTTCTCCTCTGACCTTTCTCATTAACAAGGTGTTTTTGCCTGCAGAACTGCTGCTCACTGGATGTTTTTAGTTTTTTGCACCATTCTCTGCAAACCCTAGAGACTGTTGTATGTAAAAATTCCAGGAGGTCAGCCATTTCTGAGATACTCAAACCACCCTGTCTGGCACCAACAATCATTCCATGGTCAAAGTCACTTAGATCACATTTCTTCCCCATTTGGACATTTTGTCTGAAAACAGTTAAATCTCTTGACCATCTCTGCATGCCTTAGTTACTACCACATGATTGGCTGATTAAATATTTGACAAGCTGGTGTACAGGTCTACCTAATAAAGTGCTTACTGACTGTATATTTATATAATATATATATATTTTAAATAATGCATTAATTAAAAACTTTACACCTGATTTACTGCTGATTTTGAAACTATTTCTCTTGAAATGCCGAAAAAAGTAACAAATGAAAATTGTACTGCATTTCTTTGCACAATGATGAATGTGGAAAAACTAAGTAGGATTACAGTGTGTCCAACCTTTTACAACAGGCACCGCATAAATAAAACAATAAAATCAGTTCAAACAAAAAAGGTCAATGGGGTAATCTGTTCTTTGATTTTTTTGTTGTTTATTTGCTTCTTGCATAAAGTCTCCCATCTAGTGGACATGAGATGGTGAGGCTGCTACGGTCCAATTCAGAATTATTGGCACCCTTAATAAAAATGGATAAAAAAGGCTGCATATAATAAACAACATGAATAATGATCTATATGTTGAAACATATGGGAAAACTATATATTTTTATTTCAATACATTTACTCTCATGTTTTAAACTTAGTAATAAAAAATATTCTGAAAAACCACAGGTGCCAAAGGTATCGGCACCCCTAACAATTATTGTAAATAAAATCAAACAAAGTGAAATTGGAAATACAATTTTACTTAATATAGTTAATCTCAGTCTAAAGAAACAATATTGTGTCATTCTTTCACTTCCTGTTTCACTGGAGTATAAAAATGAGGAAATAATCATGCAAAATTTATTTGAGAAAAGCCAAAAAACATGCAATTCACAAGACGCAGATGGTAGTTGACCATTACGAGTCTGGTAATGGGTACAAAAAAAAACAGTTAAACATACCACTAGCACTGTAACTGTAGTTTGCGAAACCTCATTAGAATTATAACTGGAAGAGAGTGCAATGGTCAGATGAAACCAAAATTGAACGTTTTGGCCATACACACCATCAACATGTTTGACGGCAAAAGAGAAATGCATACAAAGAGAAGCACCTCATACCTACTGCAAAATATGGTGGTGGGTCATTGGTGTTTTGGAGATAGTTTGCTGCAAGTGGTCCAGGGGCACTATTTAAGATCAATTGCACAATTGTTAATTAAACAAAGTACCGGGAAATCTTGGCAGAAACCTGGTTGGCTCTGCTAGGAAGCTGAGACTTCTGCATTGGCCATCTTAGTCTCCAGACTTAAAAAACATTTACAAACCTGTGGTCTACCAAAGTGGGGGGTTCTGTATGGAAGAATCATCAAAAATCCCTCCACATGTGTACTCTAAACATATCACAAATTATAGGAAAAGACTCATGGCTGTTGTTTTCTTTGCCTGGGGATTCTGGAACCTGTTTTTTTATTTGAAAAATGTAAGACTTTCACAGTTACATAACGCGGTTTAGGGTTTTCAGACATTATGGTTAACATATATGGTAGTTCATTAACAGGAGATATGAGCTCAAATTCAACAGCTGTGACATTGACAGGTTCTCTCAGTCTGTGATTGGCTACTTAAGAGTCGGAGGGATGTATATAAACTACACTGACAGGACAGTCCATCATTCAACAGGATCACCAACTAACCATGAGGTCTCTGGTCTTTATTCTGCTTCTGGGAGCCGCTGGTGAGTATCTACTCCATATTTTCATGTGTTGAAGTTTAAATGTTTGTTTGAATAATTTAGATATACGGTATATGATTTAGGATCAACTGAAGTCTCTCTGACATCAGCAATGAATTATCTCTCTGCAGTGGCTGAGGATGATGATAAGATTGTTGGAGGGTACGAGTGTGAGCCCCACTCCAAGCCCTGGCAGGTGTCTCTGAACTCTGGGTACCACTTCTGCGGTGGCTCCCTGGTCAACGAGAACTGGGTGGTGTCCGCTGCTCACTGCTACAAATCGTGAGTGATGCCAACAAACAAGATTATGGGAAAGCAGACTTACATTAGGACATATAGTGACAACATATACTAATCTACTGTCAGTGTAGGATATAGGCATGTGCTCTACACATGGCTATATGCCAAGAAGCTAAATAAACACCCAAACGTATGTGGTCTGGATAGGTTGATAAATTGTCCCGATTGCCACCATTGAGACCAACATTTAGTGTTGAAGAGGCCAAGCTTGAGAGATTATTTTGTGATCGTATTTTTATAGTACTTTTTATATTGACTTTTTTTACAGAATACACTATAATCCAATTGTAATTTAATATAATTATTTCTTATTGTGATTAATAAGTTTTAGTATAAAGCATAAACATATTTACCACGGTAACTACGCTATAATGTTTTTATGAATGTGTTGTTTGTATACAAGGCCCCCCTGAAAAAGGCACATTGGTCTCAGTGGGATTTCCCTGAAATAATAGTTAATAAATAAGATGAAGAGGGAAAGACAATCAGTTACTTTCATCCAGAGGACATAAAGTGTACCCAATGCTGTGCATTATGCTAAATTCCTCTCTCTCTCTCCCTCTCTCTCCTCCAGCCGTGTTGAGGTGCGTCTGGGCGAGCACAACATCAGGAAGACCGAGGGCAATGAGCAGTTCATCCGCTCCTCCCGCGTGATCCGCCACCCCAGCTACGACTCCTGGAACATCAACAACGACATCATGCTGATCAAGCTCAGCGAGCCCGCCACCTTCAGCAGCGCCGTGCAGCCTGTGGCCCTGCCCACCAGCTGTGCCCCTGCTGGCACCATGTGCACCGTCTCTGGCTGGGGCGACACCATGACCTCCAGTGAGTGACAGTTCAACTGCCCTGCTGGCCGGTTTCAGTGTAATAGAACTGTGGTCTGATTTCTAAGCATGGTATAGACTGTTTTCGTCCTCCCTCAGTCTTACAACCTCCACCTCTCTCTCCTTCCATCCTCATCTCTCCTCTCTCCACTCCCTCCCTCCCTTTCTCTCCCTCCCTGCAGACGATGGCACCAGACTGCAGTGCCTGGAGATCCCCATCCTGTCGGACGACGATTGTAAAAGCGCTTACCCTGGGATGATCACTCCCGCCATGTTCTGCGCTGGCTACCTGCAGGGAGGCAAGGACTCCTGCCAGGTAACGAGCACCAGTAACCTGCCCTACCAGACACTTCAACCACAACTAACCTCAGATGAGTCCCAATTAATCCCCAGTAATTTGCATTTATCAAAAATACTATGCAGTTACCTGAACCAACCAACACTAAACTGCACAAATCCAGACTAAACGGAACTTACCTACACCCATCACTCACTGATTTGCACTAACCTGAACTAATCTGCTCTAACCCACCAAATCGTGAAAAATAACCTGTCCTTAAACAATAACTACTTCCTTCCTCAGTACTGCATCAGTGTCTTATGCCTGTGTTTTAACAGGGTGACTCTGGCGGCCCTGTTGTGTGTAACGGTGAGCTCCAGGGTGTTGTGTCCTGGGGATACGGCTGTGCTGAGAGGGATCACCCCGGTGTCTACGCCAGGGTATGTATATATGTCTGTCTGTGTGTGTGTGTGTGTGTGTGTGTACATTCATTTACATTGAAGGAATAATGTACTGCACACTTTTGTGGTTTTATATAGTCAACTCTTAATGATGTAGCACATTTTAATAGTTTTATAACAGCGACTAATATATTAATTCTCCTTCTCCTCAGGTCTGCCTCTTCAACGACTGGCTGACCTCCACCATGGCCAAATACTAAATCCAGCTGAAGAACTAATGCACTCCCAACCACCAGTGTGAACCTCTGTGCCATGTAATCCCATGACTGTGTCATCATCAGTCTGTTTACTTGAATAATAAAACTTCACAATCGGCTTAAAATGTATTTGTGTCTTCCCGTTTCTACAGTTAACAGCTCGTCATATTGCTTATTTATAATGGATCACAAAAATAACTGCATTCACAACCTTTTCAATGTGTGGCCATGGCACAACTCGAACTAAAGAAAATAAAATGCAAGCCAAGTCTAAATTCAGCACTTCAAGAGCCATCTGAAAAGACTGGTGCCTACTAAAACATTTGTTTGCACATATTCGATCATAAATTATGTGTACAACATAATCCACTTCACTGTTTTGACTTTAAAAACTTACCTGTAAACAAGTTCTTGCCCATCTCTGCAAAGTATACTTTGTGGTTGGTCAGCTGTTTTTGCAGGTATAAGACTTACGTTCCTTTGCTCACCTGTCAGGTTCAGTTGCTCTAGTCTGTCTCTAGTCTGCCATGCGCAGTTGTTTCCAAACGATTGATGCAGGAACAGAACTGAAGGGATTCACAGAGCTGAATGATTAAGCTTGTTTACCTGTGCAACATTTCACTGTCCATTTGTGATTCATAGAGAAAATGCAGATCATTTGTATTTGTATTTATGCACATAATTATATATAACATAATTTATACTCACATTTCTGTGGAATTAAATAAAGGTGGCCCCAGGACAGGAAAATCAGGGCAGAATGTTTATATGCTACGAAAGGTGATTGATTGGACCTTGAGGTTACATAACTACACAATATATTAATGATCTACTATAACAAGCGCACAGTCATCAAGCACACTGTTACATACATTGCAGAAATATATTTGTTTTAATTATTTACATCAATGTGACATTTACTATAGTAGATCAATACCGAGATGAATTTGTCAGGAGTAAAAAAACTGCCAATTTGACACATACTCATTCAAGTGACCTGCATGTTGTTTCTTGGTTTTTAATACTTTTTGTTTTTCTGCTTAATATTATATTTGCTAAAAAACAGACCTGGGTCAAATATTTTAAACGCTTTAGATGCTGGTAAAATTGAGTTTTTTAAGACAATTTTATTGTAAAATTATTTGAAATGTGATTGGTGAAATAGATGTTATAAAATCTCAGTAATCAGTGAAGGATTAAAGTTTAAGTTATTTGATCCATGTGTGATTCCAACAGAAACAGTGATAGTCTGCAATGTTAGTCAAATGAAAGGGCTATCAATTAACATGTTTATAGTAGAGATGTTTCTTATTTGTGTTGCTCCAGAATATTCCAATCATCATATGCACAAGCAGGCAGGGAAATAAAATAAAATAAAATAAAAAAAAACGAAACATTCAGCATCATTTCAGTGGTGTGATCCCCATGCATATTGACTTTGATGTTTTCCACCGATTATCTTCTCATTTATGTTGTTTTTGGTTAAAATAGCCATTCAATGTAACAACAGATATAAACATTTTCATTAAAAAAGGACTACAAAGTCTACAAACAGCTGACCTAATCCAAATGTTATTCCAAACCTCAAATATCTTCAACTATTTCAACATTGACAAGAAAAAAGGAACTGCATTCAAACCCATTGAGGCAAAATTCTTTAATACCAAATTAAAGTGAAATATAATGTCAGAGATCCTCCAGTGGATATTTCTTAGTAAAAAATGTGTCCGCGACATGTGACTTGGAAAGGCATGTCTGAAGCATTCCTCCAAGACATGACTGAAGTTCAGATAAAGGTGGGAAAACTACATCTGTGCTTCTACCCACAGCCTGTTAAAAATACACATGCTATTTGGCTGACACTTCTATCCAAATACACCTGCCCTGGTGGAATTCTGTCCTGTGCCAAACATTTATCACTGAACTGAATTATAAAAAGATTAAGGCATATTAAGATTACAAATAGAGATTACAGAAATCGTTATTCATACATATATCGATATATGTGATTCATATCAGCAAGGGCTTCAAATGTTTGTTATTCATTTTTAGCATTCGTGCATAAAGGAATTAATGTACACAAACAATACAAAAGGTTGGATCCTGATAAGGCCATGTTGTTGAAAAGTAATTATTTCCACATAAGATTCCCTGATTGCAATTCATTGACTCCTGATACATTTGAAAATGTGGAAGCACACCAAATATATGTGTGTACCAATATATTATTATTTTGCTTAATAATACATTCACAAATACATCTTCAGATTTATCCCACTGAAATTAATTATTTCTTCATGTCATTAATTTGTGTAGCCTAATTCACTGTAAAACAATTATAGAACAGCACACCCTTCAAGAAACCATGACATGAAAAATATAATGAATATATTGCATCTCCATATATAGAAAAATAACATTTTGTTGCATAAGGTGCTGGCAGGTACTCTCAGAGAGGATGGCAGTGTCACTGATTAGCATTTTTCTCATGTAACTGTTTTTAAAATGGTACAATGGGACAGCAAAGCACCACAAAAAAACACAGAATACTAATTCAAGTTGGCCTGCCTTGACAAACTGGAAAGATCTTTAATAAGGTCACACACCAATTCAGGACCAATTGAGGTTTTCAGCAAATTAGAAACCTGTTCAGATTGAATCACATGATGGTAAGAGACCATTACTTGTTTTTTGAATGATCAATTAATCCAAGGGACCCTTAAAGGAGTCAGAAGAAATGAGTAATTGCAAAGTTACATATGCGGTTTAGGGTTTTCTGACATTAGGATAATGTACATGGTTATACATTAACAGGAGATTGGGGCTCAAATCCAACAGCTGTGACATTGACAGGTTCTCTCAGTCTGTGATTGGCTACTTAAGAGTCGGAGGGATGTATATAAACTACACTGACATGACAGTGCATCATTCAACTGGATCACCAACTAACCATGAGGTCTCTGGTCTTTATCCTGCTTCTGGGAGCCGCTGGTGAGTATCTACTCCCAATTTTCATGAGTTGAAGTTTAAATGTTAATGTTTGAATAATTTAGACATACGGTCTATGATTCAGGATCAACTGAAGTCGCTCTGACATCAGCAATGAATTTATCTGTCTGCAGTGGCTGAGGATGATGATAAGATTGTTGGAGGGTACGAGTGTGAGCCCCACTCCAAGCCCTGGCAGGTGTCTCTGAACTCTGGGTACCACTTCTGCGGTGGCTCCCTGGTCAACGAGAACTGGGTGGTGTCCGCTGCTCACTGCTACAAATCGTGAGTGATGCCAAACCACAAGGCTGTGGGACAGCCTGTGTCAATTGAGAGATATCGGGACATTTTCACAGACACAGAGGAAGCCTAGTCCTAGACTAAATTATATTTTTAATGGAGATTTTCCAAACAAAACAGAAGGATTTGTAGGTCTAAGCTGTGTCTGTGAAATCGTTCCATGTTAACGTATTATAAAGAGCAGCAATGTTACATGACACTAAACATATTAAAAACATACAGAATAATATACAAATATACATATTCACATTAAAAATAGGCGGATTCAGAGCAGGGATTAAGCCCAGGCCTGGAAATTTTAGTCCAGGTCTAGACCAAACCAATAGCCTCAAATGGAAACTGTGCATTTTTAAATACCTGAGATACACTCTCTTAGAGTACAGAATTGTGTCATCAGCGTAAAGATGCAAGCTGGCATTCTGTATGTTCTGTCCAATGTTGTTGATGTAAATGATAAATCACAAAGGACCAAGAATAGAGCCCTGTTGTTCCGCCTGAAGTTATATCTGTGAGGTCTGATTTAAGTCTATCTTTTCACATAGTGTTCTGTTAGATAGATCATTATGAAAACAGTTTAGGGTATTTTGACAGGCCCCAATACATTCTAATCTCTGTGGAAGAATAGTGTGATCCATTGTGTCAAATGCTCTTTACAGATCGATAAAAATGGAAACACATTTCTGTTTCTTATCAAGTATAGTATGGATGTAATTTGTTACATTGCTGTTCATTATTCTAAATTATTGCATGGTGATGTGCCTCTCTCTCCTCCAGCCGTGTTGAGGTGCGTCTGGGCGAGCACAACATCAGGAAGACCGAGGGCAATGAGCAGTTCATCCGCTCCTCCCGCGTGATCCGCCACCCCAGCTACGACTCCTGGAACATCAACAACGACATCATGCTGATCAAGCTCAGCGAGCCCGCCACCTTCAGCAGCGCCGTGCAGCCTGTGGCCCTGCCCACCAGCTGTGCCCCTGCTGGCACCATGTGCACCGTCTCTGGCTGGGGCGACACCATGACCTCCAGTGAGTTCAACTGCCCTGCTGGCCGGTTTCAGTGTAATAGAACTGTGGTCTGATTTCTAAGCATGGTATAGACTGTTTCCGTCCTCCCTCAGTCTTACAACCTCCCCCTCTCTCTCCTTCCGTCCTCATCTCTCCTCTCTCCACTCCCTCCCTCCCTTTCTCTCCCTCCCTGCAGACGATGGCACCAGACTGCAGTGCCTGGAGATCCCCATCCTGTCGGACGACGATTGTAAAAGCGCTTACCCTGGGATGATCACCCCCGCCATGTTCTGCGCTGGCTACCTGCAGGGAGGCAAGGACTCCTGCCAGGTAACGAGCACCAGTAACCTGCCCTACCAGACACTTCAACCACAACTAACCTCAGATGAGTCCCAATTAATCCCCAGTAATTTGCATTTATCAAAAATACTATGCAGTTACCTGAACCAACCAACACTAAACTGCACTAACCTACACACATCACTCACTGATTTGCACTGACCTGTAACAATAACTACTTCCTTCCTCAGTACTGCATCAGTGTTTTATGCCTGTGTTTTAACAGGGTGACTCTGGCGGCCCTGTTGTGTGTAACGGTGAGCTCCAGGGTGTTGTGTCCTGGGGATACGGCTGTGCTGAGAGGGATCACCCCGGTGTCTATGCCAGGGTACGTCAATACCTGTGTGTGTGTGTGTGTGTGTCTGTACATTTATCTACACTCAGTGAGCACTTTATTAGGTAGACCTGTAAATGGGATAAAGGAATAATGTACTGCACACTTTTATGGTTTTATATAGTGAGCCATTAATGATATAGCACATTTTTATAGTTCATTAACATTGACCAATTCATTCATTATATATTCATATTTCTCTCCAGGTCTGCCTCTTCAACGACTGGCTGACCTCCACCATGGCCAAGTATTAAATCCAGCTGAAGAATGCTCCCAACCCCTACTGTGAACCTCTGTCCTGTCATGCCTTGACTCTGTCATCAGCAGCTGGTTTACCTCACTAATAAAGCTTCACAATCAGCTTTAATTTGTGTCTTTGTGTTTCTTCAGTGACTGTCAGGTGCAATTGCTTCAGGTTTCTAAGCTGGTCCTATATCCATATTGGTATAATATATAGTGGCACAGATATGACAAATGGAAAATAAAATGTAAAGGGGCAGTTCACCCAAAAATGAAATGAAGGTATGTTTCCACTTACTTGGACTATTATCTGTGCATCCAGATAGTTTCGCTGTAAAGCGGTGAGTTTCATAGATATAGTTTGTAGCTCAACCTGATAAAACGTACCTAGCAGGTCTATCTTCATGTGGCAAAGCACCAAAATTCTAAAACTTCAACAGCAAAGACCTTCTCCAAATATAATGGTGGAGACGAGTGGGAGTCCCCATCACATACATTTTTTTGATCTGGATTTTATCCAACATGTTTTGGTTTCAAGTTTTCTTTTCCTTTTGAATTTGAGATTTTTCGATGGAATTGCTATGGATAGTTGTGGCTTAGTTTCATAGCTTTTATATTTTGTATGTGAAGCCTGACTCTCGCCAATTTCTGAATTCGTTTTTTAATTTAGTTTCTGGTGTGTGGTTTGTCTTCGGAAAATGTCAGTTTTTCTTTGAACCCTTAACTTTGGGATTGGTGGGAGGCTTTTTTTTCATATTTGACCTTTGGTTATTGGATTTTAAAGGAAAGGAAAATCAATAAAGAGATGCATAAACTGGTTTGTGAGACCAGTTTTGGATACTTCTTCACAGAATGACCCAATTGCAAATGGGGCATTTCAGTTGAACTTTACAACCATGAAACAGATGCGAGTCTTATTCTGTGGACTGATAAATTCTATAGTGCCAGATCTTCCTTTTTATCCTGGGGCTCCTGAACCTTCATGGAGCTCTTCAGCTCTGTTCCTCCCCTGGCTCTACATAAGCCTCACCATGCCTCACTAAACTGTCCACCATCTTTCCCCTCATTTGGACTTCCCACTTTCCCAGTTAATATACTACCTGCAACCAGTCCAACCCATTTCATTGGCCATAATCTCTCAACACATTTTAGTTATATCTGTGTAGTTACACATTGCCAGCCACAGGAGGATGGGCTCCGTTCCTCCTGAGATTTCTTCCCATTGTGGTTTTGCTCCCCACTAGGGAGTTTTTCCAGCTGGCTATTTTAGAGGATCAGGTCTGGCGTTTGTTCATCTACTACAAAAGGAAACCGTTTTGGATTCAAATACTTTTCAGATAAGTGTAGAAAAGTATTTGAATCCAAAACTATTTTGTATTTGACCCAGGTCTGGCATGTAGTCAAACTTTCTAATTCATGTTGCCACCAGGACAATCGAGAGAAGAGAAAGATCTCTGAATGCTTACTGCTTGTGGCAAGACTGAATTTGTAAAATTTGTAAAATCGCCTATTATTGACACCACTCCTGGATCTTGAAGAGTTTGGTTTTCATAGCTAACTTCATCCAGCAAAGAAAAAGGGCAGGACTGGTTTATAGCCACTAATTGCATGAAACCCAGTGGTTAATAATGACAGCAACCACCATCAGTGAGAACAACAACAGAGAAGATCTGTATCCATTCATTTGCGCTTCTCAGGAACATTATGGGTCATCTCGCCTAGTTCCATCCAGCATGTTCCCCCACTAGTCTTACCTACCGGTGCTACTGAAAGCCTCTTGAGAAGGAGCTCACTTTTATTACATACTCAAACATCTATATACAGTTTATACAGTTCAGTTCATACAAAAAGAAACCCCAACAAGACGTCCACCTGTAGCTTGTCAAAAAAGAAATACTGTAAACCTGTATGTCGTGCATCTGGAGCACTGAGAGTATTTGCTGTACATTATACTGTCCGCACTGTTTTACCACAATGTCAGATGGACACAGTTCTTCCTAATACATAAAGGTTGGGCAATTTTTGTGGCGGTCAGTACCAGTTTAAGAACTTAAGAGTCCCCGTTCACCACCTTCAACGTCGGGGATTAATGCTGAGTGCTTGTGGTGGGATCACGGTAAGCCCCTCCCAAATCTCACAGAGAGGGAGAGCCGTCAATCCATATGAGGAGTGTCCAAATGTTCCAGAGTCTCAAAACATAGCAGGTGGGAGGGGGAACATTTTCAGAGGTCAATTCCGATTGGCTTATGCACACTACATGGAATGCTCAGGGCCAATCAGAAGACAGCACACTGACCGTGCACATAAGAACTAGATGACATGAGTCCTGCATCCTCCAAAATGAGAGAACCCAGACACCCGGGTTTTTAGAGCTCCAGATAGCATAAGGTGCTGGCAGGTACTCTCAGAGAGGATGGCAGTGTCACTGATTAGCATTTTTCTCATGTAACTGTTTTTAAAATGGTACAATGGGACAGCAAAGCACCACAAAAAAACACAGAATACTAATTCAAGTTGGCCTGCCTTGACAAACTGGAAAGATATTTAATAAGGTCACACACCAATTCAGGACCAATTGAGGTTTCCAGCCAATTAGAAACATGTTCAGATTGAATCACATGATGGTAAGAGACCATTACTTGTTTTTTGAATGATCAATTAATCCAAGGGACCCTTAAAGGAGTCAGAAGAAATGAGTAATTGCAAAGTTACATATGCGGTTAAGGGTTTTCTGACATTAGGATAATGTACATGGTTATACATTAACAGGAGATTGGGGCTCAAATCCAACAGCTGTGACATTGACAGGTTCTCTCAGTCTGTGATTGGCTACTTAAGAGTCGGAGGGATGTATATAAACTACACTGACATGACAGTGCATCATTCAACTGGATCACCAACTAACCATGAGGTCTCTGGTCTTTATCCTGCTTCTGGGAGCCGCTGGTGAGTATCTACTCCCAATTTTCATGAGTTGAAGTTTAAATGTTAATGTTTGAATAATTTAGACATACGGTCTATGATTCAGGATCAACTGAAGTCTCTCTGACATCAGCAATGAATTTATCTGTCTGCAGTGGCTGAGGATGATGATAAGATTGTTGGAGGGTACGAGTGTGAGCCCCACTCCAAGCCCTGGCAGGTGTCTCTGAACTCTGGGTACCACTTCTGCGGTGGCTCCCTGGTCAACGAGAACTGGGTGGTGTCCGCTGCTCACTGCTACAAATCGTGAGTGATGCCAAACCACAAGGCTGTGGGACAGCCTGTGTCAATTGAGAGATATCGGGCCATTTTCACAGACACAGAGGAAGCCTAGTCCTAGACTAAATTATATTTTTAATGGAGATTTTCCAAACAAAACAAAAGGATTTGTAGGTCTAAGCTGTGTCTGTGAAATCGTTCCATGTTAACGTATTATAAAGAGCAGCAATGTTACATGACACTAAACATATTAAAAACATACAGAATAATATACAAATATACATATTCACATTAAAAATAGGCGGATTCAGAGCAGGGATTAAGCCCAGGCCTGGAAATTTTAGTCCAGGTCTAGACCAAACCAATAGCCTCAAATGGAAACTGTGCATTTTTAAATACCTGAGATACACTCTCTTAGAGTACAGAATTGTGTCATCCGCGTAAAGATGCAAGCTGGCATTCTGTATGTTCTGTCCATTGTTGTTGATGTAAATGATAAATCACAAAGGACCAAGAATAGAGCCCTGTGGTTCCGCCTGAAGTTATATCTGTGAGGTCTGATTTAAGTCTATCTTTTCATATAGTGTTCTGTTAGATAGATCATTATGAAAACAGTTTAGGGTATTTTGACAGGCCCCAATACATTCTAATCTCTGTGGAAGAATAGTGTGATCCATTGTGTCAAATGCTCTTTACAGATCGATAAAAATGGAAACACATTTCTGTTTCTTATCAAGTATAGTATGGATGTAATTTGTTACATTGCTGTTCATTATTCTAAATTATTGCATGGTGATGTGCCTCTCTCTCCTCCAGCCGTGTTGAGGTGCGTCTGGGCGAGCACAACATCAGGAAGACCGAGGGCAATGAGCAGTTCATCCGCTCCTCCCGCGTGATCCGCCACCCCAGCTACGACTCCTGGAACATCAACAACGACATCATGCTGATCAAGCTCAGCGAGCCCGCCACCTTCAGCAGCGCCGTGCAGCCTGTGGCCCTGCCCACCAGCTGTGCCTCTGCTGGCACCATGTGCACCGTCTCTGGCTGGGGCGACACCATGACCTCCAGTGAGTGACAGTTCAACTGCCCTGCTGGCCGGTTTCAGTGTAATAGAACTGTGGTCTGATTTCTAAGCATGGTATAGACTGTTTCCGTCCTCCCTCAGTCTTACAACCTCCCCCTCTCTCTCCTTCCGTCCTCATCTCTCCTCTCTCCACTCCCTCCCTCCCTTTCTCTCCCTCCCTGCAGACGATGGCACCAGACTGCAGTGCCTGGAGATCCCCATCCTGTCGGACGACGATTGTAAAAGCTCTTACCCTGGGATGATCACCCCCGCCATGTTCTGCGCTGGCTACCTGCAGGGAGGCAAGGACTCCTGCCAGGTAACGAGCACCAGTAACCTGCCCTACCAGACACTTCAACCACAACTAACCTCAGATGAGTCCCAATTAATCCCCAGTAATTTGCATTTATCAAAAATACTATTCAGTTACCTGAACCAACCAACACTAAACTGCACTAACCTACACACATCACTCACTGATTTGCACTAACCTGTACTAACCTGTAACAATAACTACTTCCTTCCTCAGTACTGCATCAGTGTTTTATGCCTGTGTTTTAACAGGGTGACTCTGGCGGCCCTGTTGTGTGTAACGGTGAGCTCCAGGGTGTTGTGTCCTGGGGATACGGCTGTGCTGAGAGGGATCACCCCGGTGTCTACGCCAGGGTACGTCAATACCTGTGTGTGTGTGTGTGTGTGTCTGTACATTTATCTACACTCAGTGAGCACTTTATTAGGTAGACCTGTAAATGGGATAAAGGAATAATGTACTGCACACTTTTATGGTTTTATATAGTGAGCCATTAATGATATAGCACATTTTTATAGTTCATTAACATTGACCAATTAATTCATTACATATTCATATTTCTCTCCAGGTCTGCCTCTTCAACGACTGGCTGACCTCCACCATGGCCAAGTATTAAATCCAGCTGAAGAATGCTCCCAACCCCTACTGTGAACCTCTGTCCTGTCCTGTCATGCCTTGACTCTGTCATCAGCAGCTGGTTTACCTCACTAATAAAGCTTCACAATCAGCTTTAATTTGTGTCTGTGTTTCTTCAGTGACTGTCAGGTGCAATTGCTTCAGGTTTCTAAGCTGGTCCTATATCCATATTGGTATAATATATAGTGGCACAGATATGACAAATGGAAAATAAAATGTAAAGGGGCAGTTCACCCAAAAATGAAATGAAGGTATGTTTCCACTTACTTGGACTATTATCTGTGCATCCAGATAGTTTCGCTGTAAAGCGGTGAGTTTCATAGATATAGTTTGTAGCTCAACCTGATAAAACGTACCTAGCAGGTCTATCTTCATGTGGCAAAGCACCAAAATTCTAAAACTTCAACAGCAAAGACCTTCTCCAAATTTAATGGTGGAGACGAGTGGGAGTCCCCATCACATACATTTTTTTGATCTGGATTTTATCCAACATGTTTTGGTTTCAAGTTTTCTTTTCCTTTTGAATTTGAGATTTTTCGATGGAATTGCTATGGATAGTTGTGGCTTAGTTCCATAGCTTTTATATTTTGTATGTGAAGCCTGACTTTCGCCAATTTCTGAATTTTTGAACCCTTAACTTTGGGATTGGTGGGAGGCTTTTTTTCATATTTGACCTTTGGTTATTGGATTTTAAAGGAAAGGAAAATCAATAAAGAGATGCATAAACTGGTTTGTGAGACCAGTTTTGGATACTTCTTCACAGAATGACCCAATTGCAAATGGGGCATTTCAGTTGAACTTTACAACCATGAAACAGATGCGAGTCTTATTCTGTGGACTGATAAATTCTATAGTGCCAGATCTTCCTTTTTATCCTGGGGCTCCTGAACCTTCATGGAGCTCTTCAGCTCTGTTCCTCCCCTGGCTCTACATAAGCCTCACCATGCCTCACTAAACTGTCCACCATCTTTCCCCTCATTTGGACTTCCCACTTTCCCAGTTAATATACTACCTGCAACCAGTCCAACCCATTTCATTGGCCATAATCTCTCAACACATTTTAGTTATATCTGTGTAGTTACACATTGCCAGCCACAGGAGGATGGGCTCCGTTCCTCCTGAGATTTCTTCCCATTGTGGTTTTGCTCCCCACTAGGGAGTTTTTCCAGCTGGCTATTTTAGAGGATCAGGTCTGGCGTTTGTTCATCTACTACAAAAGGAAACCGTTTTGGATTCAAATACTTTTCAGATAAGCGTAGAAAAGTATTTGAATCCAAAACTATTTTGTATTTGACCCAGGTCTGGCATGTCGTCAAACTTTCTAATTCATGTTGCCACCAGGACAATCGAGAGAAGAGAAAGATCTCTGAATGCTTACTGCTTGTGGCAAAACTGAATTTGTAAAATTTGTAAAATCGCCTATTATTGACACCACTCCTGGATCTTGAAGAGTTTGGTTTTCATAGCTAACTTCATCCAGCAAAGAAAAAGGGCAGGACTGGTTTATAGCCACTAATTGCATGAAACCCAGTGGTTAATAATGACAGCAACCACCATCAGTGAGAACAACAGAGAAGATCTGTATCCATTCATTTGCGCTTCTCAGGAACATTATGGGTCATCTCGCCTAGTTCCATCCAGCATGTTTCCCCACTAGTCTTACCTACCGGTGCTACTGAAAGCCTCTTGAGAAGGAGCTCACTTTTATTACATACTCAAACATCTATATACAGTTTATACA
>NC_083768.1:43461310-43463810 GCF_963514075.1 Conger conger | reverse complement strand
GGCGACGGTGAATGAGGGAGAGCGAAAGGGGAGGCGAGCGCCCCCTTCTGACTCTCACATGTAACTACAAATCTCCACAGATTTCAGACACTGCAAACATCTGCCCGTCAGACACAGTTAGAGGCTTGTCATGTTTGCATAGCCCCTACCCCCTACAACGACAGAATTTCAAGCTATAAAGAGGCTATACACATTTGCTTTTACGCAGCAGATGTGATAGGGTTTTTTTTTTCTCTGTTTAGGGGAAAGGGATGGGAGTGCTTATCGATTAATGCACGGTAACCAATTCCACATTAAAGATCCCATCCTTCACTACGAGATACAGTTGTAGTCCTCTTAAGAAGCGATTAAGAGGAGGAGATTTAAGACGGCCTGGGACGTAACAGGGGGTGCAAAGGAAGGAGGAAGACGCGGGCGGGTTTTTCCAAACTGGAATTAATTTAGGAAACGTTACGTTACGAGTCATGCCCTGCAGGTGAGACGGAGGGAGGAGAATAAACTGCTGTCAGACAGACGGAGAGAAGGAGAAAGGAGAGACTTGGTCTTCTCTGGCTGTACTGTATTCATGCGGTTTTATTTTGTTCTTTTTTAAACAGTATCTTCTAGAAAGGGTGCTTAAGCAGAAGCCGTCCCGACTCCATTCATCAGAGCCGTAAATGCCCTAAGATTAATAAAAAGTGCAGAACTAAAGTGTGAAGTACGAGACCAAACACACAGGCGAGTGGGATTCTGGGAGAACTCGTGTCACAGAATCCTTGTCTAGAGGGTGGTTGGTTATTTTTTTGGTTTGTTTCGGGGGTTTTTTTTCTTGTCTTACTTAATTCATGGATATAGAAAGTCGTTGGCAGGGTCAAATTCAGGAAAGAGAGGGGAAAGGAGTAAATGATAGAAATTCTGAAACTAACTGCAAAGGTATCACACTAAAACACCCAGTGCAGCACTGAGCATGTCTATTTTCACCTTCTGGAAAATAGAGCCTTAAAAACAAAAAACAAAGCAAAAAAAGGGGGTCAAAATGACAACAAAAAAACAAAGAAATTGTCTCGGTAAAATGTATAGTTTTTTGTTTTTTTTTCCTCACAAGTAAAAACCTACTATTAAAATCAAAACAACGTCACCAAACTATGAACAATCCCATCCGTGTAGTTAACCCTACAGACAGAAGCGTCTAGCAATGGTACCATCACGGTCAGCTCCCCTGTGCCCGAATGCTCTTATGGATGCACTGATATGGAGAAGGGTTACGATAAGTAGTGGCAGTGAGTACATCTCTCTTGCAGGACGTCCCCACTCCGATAGACCAGGTGCCCTTCTTCATCGTCCCGCACGCTCAGCGCCCGCGTCCGGCTGTCGCTCCGCTGTGGGTCGCCATGGCGAGGGGTGGGGGGAGGGGGGTGCGTGCCGTGGCCACGGCGACGGCGCAGCGGGTTCGCAGGTGGAGGAGGAGGAGGAGGAGGAAGAGGAGGAGGAGGAGGAGGTGTAGTTGTTGGCAGTTGTTGTAGTTGTAGGTAGATTGGGCGATCATAGGGGGGGGGGAGTCATATGACACCACGTGAGGAATAGATATAACGATAGGGATATAGTGCAAGGGAACAAGTCAGAGATAACATTTCTCCCTCTCGTTCTTTTTTCCTCTCTCCCCTCACTGCTGTATCTATCCTTCCTAGCAAACTAAAAAGCAGATTATGTAAATACATCTAATAAATGATACAGACACACGAAAGATGGGCATTAATAAGTGAAAACTTTTGTTGCCAAACTTAGTCATCTAAATGGTTATGCCTATAAATGCTGTTGATCTTTTTTTTTTTTTTTCCAGTGGAAAGAAAATAAAATCAAAACATAAAAAGAAAAATTATGTCACGCAAAAAAAAAAAAGAAGTCAATTCAAAGGTAGAAAAGCAGTAGAATTTTCCAGAGGAACATAATGATGGCGGCATTTTACCCTCACCCCAGCTCTCCCTTACTTTCACTGACAGAGAGACCATAGAGGTCACATTAGCACACACATTTGTGAGGTGTGTCAGTGTGGCTGGTCTCTCTCACTCTGTCTCTTGCTCTCTCTCTCTCTCTCTCTCTCTCTCCCTAACACAAGTTGAGAAACAGGCTGACTCATAGCCACACGTACACACCTCTGTGAACCACATGCACACCTGCCACTCCTGGAAGACAACCAATTAAGAGCAGTTTTACTAAGAAGCTAGTGACCAATGAAAAATGCATTTGGCCATGATGTGTACAAATTGTACAAATCCAAGTTAAGATGCATAAAAAATAAAAAAAAACTGAAAACTGCCTACAGCCTCAAGACAAACCCCTTTCCTATATAACAAAAAACACAGAAACTAAACAAAAAGATTTGTCTACTTACCAAATCCAGGAGCTGAGGACAAGAAAACGTTAGGGAAGGAGCGGCAGAGAGAGAGAGAGAGAGAGAGAGAGAGAGAGAGAGAGAGAGAGAGAGAGAGAGAGAGAGAGAGAGAGAGAGAGAGAGAGAGAG
>NC_083768.1:43246310-43456310 GCF_963514075.1 Conger conger | reverse complement strand
TTTCTTTATTCAAATCATTGACTCACAATTCAAACTGAATTAACTTATTTCAATTGGGAGCAAGGTCAATTGGGGCAATTTAGAGAGGGCATTTTTCAAAAATAAAAAAAAGCAATTAAAATCTACATTTGGAGCAGCTGGTTTTTGCTAATGTGCACTTCTGACTGAATTCATTCTTCCGTATGCATCAATTAAAACTTCCCCGTCAACATTCCTGGGATTGGCTTTTAATCTTCTACACCACAGTCTGTTGTTACTTAAAGGTAAATGTGTGATAAAATCACCCAAAGCCATAAACAAAACTGAAAGAAAAAATCTATTTGAAGGTTGCAGGCTGGTAAAGATTGGTAGAAAGGCTGGTCAAATGTGTTTGTGTGCATTCATATGTGTGTCATTACTTTGTGATGATTCCACCTTTCTTACATTGTAAAATCAGACATGCATGTTGACAAATTCCAATAACAGACTCCAAAGGCAAAAGCCTAGAATCAAGACCAGAAGAAGGCCTCCTTATACCTGCAACAAGGAGGTGGTTGAATACACCTGCCTAATCAGAAACAGCTGAAAAGGCATAAATTGTAACACTGTTCAAATAACTACAGATTGTCCTGAATAAACATTTTAACACAGCCATATTTATTATTATTGGTTATTATTGGTTATGGTTATGGTTATATGGTATATGGTTATTATTATATATTAGTGCCTCAGATTTTGACATATCTTTAAAATACATGGATTAGTATAACTGGACATGTTAGAATAATTATTAATAAAATATATTATTTAGGTTACATAATCAATGTAGGACATACAAAAAATGACTGAAATAAGATACAAACGTTGACGTCACAGTATTTCTTATACATAACGACAGAATGTATGTAGAAGAAATACTGTGACGTCATTTAAATAATAGAAAATTCGTTTGTATCTTATTTACTTCTACTGCATTTCTAATTGGATTGCTTATATGTTTCACATAGGAGTGGACTTACTTCGCCTGTTGGTGGTCCTAGATCTATTTAAGTCGCCGATGATTGGTTCTGGACTGAGCTTGAAGACTACCGATCTTTCAGTATCAGAAAAGCAAAATCCTGTTGGTCTTCTTTTAGACTCTCCCTACATTACAGCAACTCTTTGAACATGCTGCCATATTCAAGGAATGTAAATAGTTTATGCGTCATAATGGTTCACGAGAAAACGTTAAAACCACAGTGACGTTCTCACAATCTCCTATTAAATAAATGCGAAACTTTTCAAACTTTTCAAACTTTTCAAAAGTTGCTGTTACTTTCAACCGCGCTTATTAGGTTGAGAGATGGAAGTGTTGCCTCGCGTGAAAGACGTGTTGCAGGACGGGTGCTCCGAGGCCCTTCAGCTAATCAGGGCGCGTGCTTCAACACAAAAGCTTCATGTACCGGGTGGCGTCAAACTCACGGTCTCCAGGGTCAAACTGGGGCAGTCGGTAAGTCCGGCATAAAGTACCTACCGATATGTAATATAATATATAATATACATATTGCACCGATATCTGCATTGTGGACAACTTAATGGATTTGAAGTTATGTATTGATAATGTATTAATATTGCATGGCTTGCTCAAAATCTAAGGTTAAAGAGTCCTTTTAATTTGTGCTTTGTGAAATTCACGTGGTTTAACAATTAGGAATGTGTGGTGTGCATTTGACTATTTGTTATTTTCATTCTGTCAGCTTTACCATCCACCTACTGACTTCCTGAACATGGGTCCACTCTTTCATTTAATGAAGCCCAGCTACAACAGCTTACACGATCCACACCTTCATAGGTACCATTGCCGCAGACAAATGCATGACGCCCTAAGTAAAGGAAAGTATGTAACAAAAGACGATGAGGTAAGATTTTATAAAGAGAATCCAGGGATAATAAAGGCAATTATTTCATATTGACCCAATCATTTTTAGCTGGCACATTTATCTTACAGTTGATTGGACTATGATTGAACTGTATGGTGTTAGATACATTTCCAACCTTCAGCCAGTTCTTCTTTGATAATAACCTAATGATGAATGATACATGATCATGTAATTTTTGTTCAAATTGGTGGTGCAATTCTGGCCATCTTGTCATAGGTCATAGGTGCACAGATCTTATTGTGGCTTGAACCACCAATCCTCCGGGTCCCAGTCATGCACCGTAGCCACTCTAGGCTACATGCTCCCCCAATAAAAGTACAGATAAGGTGTCTGGGACTGATTTGGTGGTCTTCTAATATGTCGCTTGGTCATATTGCGGTGTCATAATTTTTGAATATTTTTCCCTCAGGTGCTATGCTCTTTGAAGGAGTATAATCTCTATGAGGCGTACTTGAGGACCCACAAGATATTTGCTGACCGAGCGTACGATGAGGCACAGGTGGGGGCCCAGCTGTTGAATTCCTTTTGATAGATCCCTCAATTTCTTAATCAGACAGTAGAAAACCAGAATGCACATTTTACAGAGGTTTCAGCATGCTGTCTGGGTTTCATTGCAGAGGGACAAGATGAAGACATTCGTGGAGTTACAGGAGAAAGGCCTGCTTCCCTGCGACGTGACCCTGGCTGAGGTGACAGAGGTTTTGCTGGAGGACGGCGTAGAGAAACGACGACAGCTTGTGCTAGCTGAAGCGGCGCGGTATGGATGAACCGACACCGTCGCCGTGCCTGTCCGAATAGTCTCGCATAGCCACTGCAGAACTAAAGCAGCTGTAAGCTGTAGTATTCCCCTCCTTGAAACTGCTTGACATTGAAACAAAATCCCAGCCCATCCACAGTATTTTTAAATATTCATACAAAAAGAGCTTTTTTTTACAGGCTGAAAAACAAACAGAAGGGACCAGCGACAGAAAATGGCAGCAAACAGAATGGGACAGGTTTTTACACAGAGCTGGTAAGAATACAAACTTATTTTCAGTAAGCCAATTAAGGCTGAAAAGCTTGACACAAATATATATATAGATATCAATGCCCAAAAAAGTATTCAAGGCAGTGTTGCTTGACACTCCCATTCCCCTGTATTTGTGTGTTGGCTTACTTTTTACATGGAATATGTTCCTTTTGCCCTCTGCCCACTCCACTAGTACACGCGGACCTGGAATGCTGATGATCGTTCGCGGCTAATGATGTACGAGAGGCAATTCCGGTATGAGCAGAACAAGAAGAATTACCTG
The DNA here is from genome assembly GCF_963514075.1 of Conger conger. NCBI lineage: Eukaryota > Metazoa > Chordata > Actinopteri > Anguilliformes > Congridae > Conger > Conger conger. Next base: position 43,453,120 of record NC_083768.1, on the reverse strand, counting down.
AGAGCGAGCCAAAAGGAGAAAGATCGGAAGGTAGCCTACAAAAGCCAACAAACATTGGAAAAGTTATGAATGTATCAAATAACATTTTGAATGTTACAGTAGATATAATCTAGCTCTCATGTTTTCCTTTCAGAAACACGCTGCTTTGGCACAGAAATGTGCCATTCATCATAAAGACCTCCAGGAGACTTTGAAAATAGCTGATGGATCGGCAAAAGAGCACGCCCAGAGAAGCAAGCTACGGGGTGATAAATTCCGGTTAGTACCACCAGGGGGCAACCAGTACCCGCTCTGCAGGAGGCAAAGCATGGAGACCCGAATTCTCAGATCAGACCAGCTTTCAGAGGCAAACAGCACGGAGCATGTACGTTTCACAAGTTCTGATGTTTTGTATTTTGTACAGTTAATACATTACAGTTATGTCACTGCAGGTCTAACTTTACACATGGGTGTTCCCTGAACAGAGACAAGGTACACTGGAGCATGACCAGGAGTGCGACGAGGATTCTCAGTGGATGGAAGACTCTGGCGAAAACCCTGAGGTCATTGATGAAACGCTGCAGGATGAACCTCATGTGGACATTCAATGCCTTCTGCCAGAACAGCGGCCATTCCACCTGCCACCTCTACGAACAGGCCAGGTAAAGGAACATAGCCACAGTGATTACATTATTACATTATTGCCATTTGGCAGACGCTCTTATCCAGAGTGACGTGCAGTTGATTAGACTAAGCAGGAGACAATCCTCCCCTGGAGCAATGCAGGGTTCAGGGCCTTGCTCAAGGGCCCAACGGCTGTGCGGATGTTATTGTGGCTACACCGGGATTAGAACCACCAACCTTGTGTGTCCCAGTCTTAACCTTAACTACTACACTACAGGCCGCCCTGCAAAATCCAGTGATCCTGCAAGAGGAACGGTGCTATAAACCACTGCGTTGTGCCATTGCTGATCTGACTTCGATGTGTTATATATTTTTTCAGAGGCAAGAAGAAATGGACCAGAAATGTGCTATCCTTTAGAAGAATATGAAGATCAAGCATTTGTTCAAAGTTCATGATCATACTGCCAATAATGGAGGCACACAGAAACAAAATATCACTGTACTTGGATCATGAATTTTTTGGCATAATATGAACACCTTTCATAAATGTTCCCAAAGAAGTAGCTGTATGGGGGGGGGGGGGGGGGGGGGGGGGACTCTTTATCTATAAGAATGACTTAACAGTTTGATTTCAAAATGTAATTTAAAATGTAGTTTTGTCCATTTTTAAGTTGAACATTTAAAACAGACACGCCACTGTTTCTGGAATAATCCTCATAGGAGACTTACAACAATGTACGCTTTTAGTCAATTAAGCAACATGCAACACACCCAGGTGCTTTGGAATGTCATTCATAATCGATATAACTTGTAGAACAAGTAGTCGAACATCTAGATCCAAACTGATGCTCAGACCTAAAGAAAAGGAATAATGAAAAGTTATTTTTTGCGTCACCAGAAAAACCGAAGCGTAGGAATTATGGGGCTGACAATGAAGGCCTCAGTGATGACATCACAGGTGTTTCAACTACGATTGTCCACTCTATTCAGTCACTTTGTTAGTGCCATAATTTAGACCGGATGGAAAAAAACAATCATGTATAACAAATAAAATATTTATGAGCAGAAAGAAAATGCCCTGTTTTATGATCATGACCTGTCTTGGGTTTGAAGATTATGACAATTAGTTTGTCAATTATTTGTTCATGTTTTATCTCATGGAAAGATATACAGTGCTTTGGGATAATGTTTAGGACAAAGATCCATCATTTATTTATTTGCCTCTGTACTCCACAATTTAAGATTTGTAATGAAAAAAATCACATGTGGTGCACAGATAAGTGAGTCACTACCTTCGGCAGCCATACATGCCCAGGTCATAACTCCCTCACCATCGTGCTTCACAGATGAGATGGTATGCTTTAGATCTTGGCCAGTCCTTCTCACCTCCATACTTTTTCTCTTGCCATCACTTTTTCCAGAACTATGGTTCTCTTTTAAGTACTTCTTGGCAAACAGGAATTTGGCCATCCTGTTTTTGTGGCTAACCAGTGGTTTGTATCTTGCAGTGTAGCCGCTGTATTTATGTTCATTAAGTCTTCTGTGGACAGTGGCCATTGACAAATGCACACCTGTTTCTGATCGGTTGGTGTTTGCTTTATTATGGAGAGAATTCTTGTCATCAGCTGTGGAGGTCTTCCTTGGCCTGCCAGTCCCTTTGCGATTAGTGAGCTCATCAGTACTAGCTTTCTTCTTAATTATGTTCCAAACAGTTGATTTTGGTAAGCTTAAGGTTTGGCCGATGTCTCTAACCTTTTTTATTATTGTTTCTCAGTCTCATAATGGCTTCTTTAACTTTCATTGGCAGAACTTTGCGTTAAGGAGGCAATTAAACACACCTGAGCAATTATAAACACCTGTGAAGCCATGTGTCCCAAACGTTATGGTGCCCTGAAATGGGTATACTGTATGAACACCAGTGTAATTTCCATATGGTTAAACCAAAATGTAAGTCTGAAAATGTGCGCTTTAACCACATGTTAATTGTGTGATTCCAAATCAGTGTGGGAAATCAAGACATGAAGTGGCTTTGTCCCAAACATTATGGAGGTCACTGCATATAGCTACTGCTAATGCACTGTTACAAAAAGCAATTGATTAACATTGATTTTATTGATTTTCTGCTCTTGTCCTCAACTAATTTGGTAAAAAATAAAATAAAAACTTGCCCATCACTGAGAAGGCCTGCTGATATGGGAGTGCTTTGCACAACACAATTTAGCCTTCTGAAGACTGAACTTGAACTTCCCAGGTTCCAAGGGGTTTGGCAAACAAGCAACACAGGTGCAAATTCATGATATGCATTCAATAAACCTGTACAGCAATATTGAAGATGTGTTATTACCTCTTAGTTAATGAGCAATATACAGTGTTATAATTATACCCTGTTCATTTATAACCGCCTTAATACAGTAAAGTACAAAATATAAAATTAAATTATATCCGTTTTAATAGCCAAGCTCAGTAGTAGTCATTCACGAAACGATTGCTTTCTGTAAATGTGGGTGGCTCTCAAAAGAGCCTTTTGGTCAAAAATACGGACGATCTTCACCTTGAACTCGTGTACTTGGTGACAGCCTTGGTACCCTCAGATACGGCGTGTTTAGCCAACTCTCCGGGTAACAGAAGGCGTACAGCTGTCTGGATCTCCCTGGAACTGATGGTTGCGTGCTTGCTGTAGTGGGCCAAGCGGGAGGATTCGGCCGAGATGCACTCGAAGATATCCTGGACGAAACTGTTCATGATTTTCATGGCCTTGGCAGAAATGCCAGTATCAGGGTGCACCTGCTTCAACACCTTGTACACATACGTGGCATAGCTCTCCTTCCTCGTCCTGCGGCGTTTCTTGTCCCCTTTTCTCGCCTTCTTAGTGAAACCCTTCTTGGCTCCTTTCTTGGGGGCAGCTTTGGCAGGCATGATTCAACTTGAATGACAATCTTTCGTATGTCGTATCGATGGAAGAATGCCTGTATTAATAGCAGTCTTTTATGCAGATTTTTTCGAATGTAAATGATATCCATCCATTATACGTATTCTTATTGGAAGATGCAACCCAGCGGGATTATTTTCAAATACTATTGGTTGATTTTTTCGCGACGTACAGAGAGGTAATTGTAAACTTCAATGTAGAGAACCTTCGCACCGTCTGTTTTCAAAACTGTTCAGCTAGCCGTAGATAATTAGCTTAATTCGTCTTGTATAAAGGTTACTCCTATCGATGTTATCTATACATTAACATATAAATATCTAAGAACAAATATATTACCATTACGTGAGACAGCAAAGTGTAAATAAAAAGTGTGATAAAACGAATCAATTAACTCAACTGTACAGATTCACAAATGTGGTATCTTATTCTACTGCGGTAGCGCCCTTCCTATAAAAAATACTTTGGGCCGACAGCGAAATCACTAATATTTTACTTCAATTAACCAAACATAGGCCTATTTTGTGTAAATGTTGTGTTTAAAAACATGCTTGAATATGGATAACGTTACATATTAGAACGTCTGTATTAGCTGCGGTATGTAAAACTGAAGAAAACAATTTCATATCGAAGAGTAGCGCAACAGAAATATCTGAAGTTGTTTTCCGTTGGGAGCTTGTGGTTTCAAATTTCCCGCCGAAACGTTAAACCAATAGTATCTTGGTAAAATCCGACACAGTGGCAGTGTCCAATGAGAATGCAGACTGTCGATTAGCGGTAAAATTTTGTCGTAAATATTTGCATATGCGTTGTATTTAATGGACTGCATAAACAACGACGCCACACTTTCGTGATTGCTATTTTAAACTGAACCATGGTTGGAAAAGCCGCCCTGAAGAAAGGAGCTAAGAAGGGCTTCAAGAGGAAGGCTGGTATGAAAGGAGACAAGAAACGTCGCAGGCCCAGGAAGGAGAGCTATGCTATCTACGTCTACAAGGTGCTGAAGCAAGTCCACCCAGATACGGGCGTTTCTTCCAAGGCAATGAAGATCATGAACAGCTTTGTCCATGATATCTTCCAGCGCATCGCTTGCGAGTCATCTCGCTTGGCCCACTACAATAAGCACTCAACTGTCACTTCCAGGGAGATTCAGACCGCTGTGCGCCTTCTGCTACCTGGAGAGCTAGCTAAACACGCCGTGTCTGAGGGTACCAAGGCTGTCACCAAGTACACCAGCTCCAAGTAAAGATCTCTGCCATTTAATAATCCAAAGGCTCTTTTAAGAGCCACCCACACTTACTAAAAATAGCGGTCCATTTTGTTCACATTTGTAATAAAAACAAAAAAAACGGTGTTGCAGCCGTGAATTTTGCTGTAGACCGCACATTTGGCCGATAAAACGATTGCTTCACTGAGCTAAAGACTAGGAGTGGCTCGTCGGCATACAGATCGGCCGATGAGCTCGTCGGCATACAGATCGGCCGATGAGCTAGTCATGTTCAAGCAAACACTGCATGCTAGTCGAGCAGGACTTTGGTATATAATAGCTTCCTTTTTATTCTTTCCAGGTTTCACCTACCTAGCATGCCATCATTTCAGTTTAGAGATATGGACGGCACGTCATAAAGGTTAGTTCCTAAGACCGGGATTCAGGAGACTCATGGAGTTCAGAAAGTGGTTATGAGAGGAGACTCCAATTAGGCCCTGGACCCAACCACAGTCCTTTCGAAATGTTTCTTGTTTCCATTCCTTCTATAATACGTTAGCTTGATTTTGGTCGTTCTGAATCAGTGATTTAACTAATTTAGTGTGCTTATTCTGTGTTCATATGCCGGTTATATCGCAAACATGTCAATTTGGCAATGAGTGGCATGACTAGGAAAGTTGTACATGAAGTGAATAAAAATCAGGAGCGCCGGTAACATAATAAAGACCAAACCGAAATAGTTTAACATGCGAGGTTATGTGATTAGCTATTTCATTAAAGAAAATTAAGCAGTTTTCCCTCTGCTTTTCATGCAATTCTGGCATGCAGCATAACAACGACCTATAGCAACCCCGGCATCGTTGGTACCAAAGCTAACTTACTAACTACGATTACTAGGCTACTTTATGCTAAATTTGTTTTTGTGCTTGTTTGTAATGATGGATTGGATTTTTTCGGGTGGCCCAAAACAACTACAAAGTCAAGTGACTATGGCGTTTTATTCGCTATAGTTTTTAATGATACGTTAAATAAGCGGTCGGTAGTAGCTGTTCTTAAAACATGAAGTAGGAGCAAATGAATCACGTGTTCAAACTCCTGAAATGTTTTTCCACGCGCCCAGGAAATTCAACCAATAGCATTTAAATCACAATGGTGCATTATCCAATCATCCAAGCTGCCTATTGGCGGTTATAATTCGTAGTAAATATTTGCATATACAGTATATATAGTACGAGTGTAATATCGGCCATTTCATATTTTTTGACTGTTCTTCATTATACAATATGCCTGCCAAAGCCGTCCTCAAGAAAGTAGCTAAGAAGAGGCCATTAACTAAGAAGGCGAAGAAAGGAGGCAAGAAACGCCGCAGGACTAGGAAGGAGAGCTATGCTACCTACGTGCACAGGGTGTTGAAGCAGGTGCACCCAGACATCGGTATCTCTTCAAAGGCCATGAAGGTCATGAACAGCTTCGTCTGTGATATGTTCCAGCGCATCGGTTGTGAATCCTCTCGCTTGACCCACTACAATAAGCACGCAACCATCAGTTCCAGGGAGATCCAGAGCGCTGTGCGCCTTCTGTTACCCGGAGAGTTGGCTAAACACGCCGTGTCTGAGGGTACCAAGGCTGTCACCAAGTACACCAGTTCCAGATAAAGACCTCACCATATTGACCCAAAGGCTCTTTTAAGAGCCACCTACTTTGTCAAAGAGAACTGTCTATTTGGTTTAGGGTATTGGCAAAATGTAATAAGCATTGTTATCTGAAAATGGGATTTCCTTGAAGTTCATTCGTTCTGTCACCAGTGAGTCATCCTAACGGCACTTGCCACGGGGAGATCCAGACCGAGGTACGCTTTCTGTTACCCGTATAGCTAGCTAAACATGCCGTGTATGAGGGTACCAAGGCTGTCACCAAGTACACAAGCTCCAGATAAAGACATCACCACACCAAGCCAAAGGCTCTTTTAAGAGCCACCCATTTTCTCAAAGAGAACTGTTCATTTGGTTTAGGGTATTGGCTATTGTTATCTGAAAATGGATTTCCCTTGAAGTATGGCTTGTTCTGAGTGAGCCATAACGGTACTTGCCATGGCCAACTGCAAGCTTCACTCATTTTGAGTGAAAGAATACAGAAGCATGCTCAAGAAACGATTAACTAAAGAAACAATAATTTGGCCAAATCCGTGAAATGCAAGCTACCTCCTAAAATAAACCTATAATTTTAAGATATTACTCATTGTATTGCAAGGTAGTTCACATGAAACAAAACTACTATTGAGCTACTGTAGGCTAGGAAGCTAAAAACATTTCACAACGCAACATCAGTTTTATGTGAAATTAAAGTCAATCAGCATTATGTAGTGTACTATTCATACCAAAATTGTTCATTGGAGTTGAAATTTTGGACTGCATTTCACATTTCAGGCTAATAATTGGTAGTAAACTGCCTATCACTGCCTATAAAGCTGCAGCTATCCAGCTGGAGTTAGCCCCGTCCCTAAAAAGTGATAAAGTCACTACTTTGTAGACTATATTTTCTGATTCTGAAATACTACTGAAACATTATTACTGAGTTTTTATATTTTAGAATTGCACAATGTACCTTTTGTGTCCACAGTGTTATTGCTGAAGGCAGCAATGCCACGGACAGTCCCACCATAGACAACAGCACACAAATATGGCAGTTTGTAGAAAAAGGACAAAGGCAATTTAGGTTAAGTTGTTTAGTTTAAGAACATGTAGATTATTCACTTATTCAATTATTATTTAAACATCAAAAACCTCTGTATTATGAAAGCGTTTCTGGATTTAAAATGAGCCACAACTCAGACACAATGAAAGTATGATATAAAAAAATCAACTTTTGGTCATTTCTTCACAAAAAGTATGAGAAAATGTTGGCCTGCATTGTGCTTCAATGGTCAGGTTCTCTCTTCAAACAGGAAGGTTCAGTTGTTTCCTGTTAATTTTTGAAGTGACACTGTCAAAATCGCTATTTGTTCTCGTTGTATAATCTCAAAATGTGTAATTAAACACAAATCCACAATTATTCTTACAATAACAGTATAATTTATTTATTCTGTGTGAAAGTGCCTGGACACAGCTTGCAACACTTGAAAAACTCACCCTGTAGCAATCCGCTTGTGGGACTGCCTGTGTGCTATGCCTAACACATAGTGGATTAATCTTTAGCACAGTGGTTAGTGTATGCACACTGTATGCACGTGTACAGGATACCCATGTTAAAATGACAAAATATAAAAGTAATAATGTGGTAAACTATTTCACGGACCCGTTTGGAAAGCCAGTATTCCTCTCTTTTTGGTTATATGGTCAATGTTGTGTTACTAACAAAGTGCAATTTGAGCAATTTCATTTTAATTGTTCAGTTTGAATTGATTTGTGTTCATCAAGTTTGATCACACAGACACAATGATAATAGGTACAGAATGTCAGAATGGTTTCCTAAATCACCAATTGAATGCTTTGTCACTACGCTGGTTAAATGACTGGGACATGCAAGGTCGGTGGTTCTAATCCCGGTGTAGCCACAATAAGATCCGCACAGCCGTTGGGCCCTTGAGGCCCTTAACCCTGCATTGCTCCAGGGTAGGATTGTCTCCTGCTTAGTCTAATCAACTGTACATCGCTCTGGATAAGAGCCTCTGCCAAATGGCAGTAATTGTATATACACTGCCCTTCTTTATTTGCCTCTCTACTCCACAATTTTAGATTTGTAACATTGCACATTTTCAGAATTTAATAAATGGTATTTTTATACATTTTGGTTTCACCATGTAGAAATGAGAGCAGTGCTTATACATAGTCCTCCAAATTCAGGGCACCATAATCTTTTGGACACAGCAATGTTATGCAAATGAAAGTAGTATTTTGTTGCATATCAATCATTCAATGACTGCTTGAAATCTGCGATTCATGGACATTGCGGGGTGTGTTCTCTTGTGTTAACTCCCCCACCAGCGTGTTTCACGGATGAGACGGTATGCTTTGGATCTTGGGCAGTTCCTTCTCTCCTCCATACTATGCTCTTGCCATCACTCTGATATAAGTTCATCTGTCCACTAGACCTTTTTCCAGAACTGTGGTCCATATTTTAAGTTCTTCAGTCCCATTGCGATTAGTAACCTCACCAGTGCTCTCTTTCTTCTGAATTATGTTCCAAACAGTTGATTTTGGGAAGCCTAAATTTTGGCCGATACATCTGTTTTATTCTTGTTTCTCAGTCTCATAAAGGCTTCTACTTTCATTGGCACAATTTTTGTCCTCGTGTTGATAAACAGCAATAATAGTTTCCAGGGGTGATTGACAGACTAAAGGAAAGACTAGGTGCTGAGAGCTCACTTATACCTGCATTAAGGAGGCAATTAAACACACCTGTGAAGCCATGTGTCCCAAACGTTATGGTGCCCTGAAATGGGGGAGATGTGTATAAACCCAGCTATAATTTCTACATGGTGAAACCAAAATGTATAAAAATAGCCTTTAATAAAAATCTGAGTTGTATGTAATTGTGTGATTCCAAATCTAAAATGTTGGCAAATCAGAGGCAAACTCAGGCGTAATGGGTCTTTGTCCCAAACATTATAGAGGACACTGTATTAAATACATATATATTGGCCAGCTTGACTCTGAAAGAAGTCACTGACAAGACGTTTTTCTCATTCATTACGATAAACAAATGTGTACAGATGAGTGATAAAATACAAGTTTAGTCATTCCTGTGTGCTTTGTCGGCCACTTGGGTTATTTGGTTGAAAACCGAAATTGACATTTAGACTTGATTCACATTTTCTTATACCATATTGGTCTTGTGTCATTTGCTACCAGGCGGCAACAAACGTTTCTAGTGTTTTAGAAGTTTATAAATTATAAATATTGTGGGAAAAGAAATGTGAGGCCGGTTCGTCTACCACAGAATAGCAAGTGTCAGACGAATATACAGAAAATACTGCAATACATCTAAGTACCAATGGGTTCGTTTGGAACGGACGGAAATTGGCTTCTATTGGAATGAGTTTTACACATGTAAAACATTTCCACGGCTGACTATTTGCTCGATATGCTTGAAAAGAAAACACAATTATCGCCGTTGATACCTCGTGGGCTCAGTTCACGGCCGATTGAGTCCATATGGTTCTCGTGTCGTATTTAAAAGCGACAACGCCGCTTTAACGTTCCAACAGTTCATACTAATAAAAGTTGTATTGAAGAGGTAACACTAACGAACAAGATATGGGAGAGAGTCCGGCACCATCTCCAGCCAGGTCACCGAAGAAGTCACCCAAGAAAAGAAAAACAGCCAAGGCAAAACATGCCGGCCCTAGCGTGGGAGACTTAATTGTTAAGGCCGTAGTCGCTAGCAAGCAGAGGAATGGTGTATCATTGGCCGCCCTGAAGAAGGCACTTAAGGCCGGCGGTTACAATGTGGATAAAAATAAGGGCCGCATTAGGGTGGCAGTCAAGGCCTTGGTGACCAAGGGCACCCTAGTCCACACCAAGGGCACTGGCGCTTCTGGATCATTCAAGCTGAGCAAGAAGACTGGTAAGTCGACCAAGAAGGCAGGTTCGAAAGCAAAGAAGTCCCCGGCTAAGAAGAAGGCGAAAGCAAAGCGGGCTAAGAAGGCCAAGAAGTCACCCAAGAAGGCCAAGAAACCAGCGGTCAAGAAGGCCAAGAAACCAGCTGCCAAAAAACGTCCTGCAGCGAAGAAGGCCAAGAGTCCCAGGAAAGCTAAACCTGCCAAGCGTAGGGCTGTAAAAGGTAAAAAGGCGGCTGCCAGAAAGAAGTGAATTGTCCCAGATTCATTCAATGTCAACAAAGGCTCTTTTAAGAGCCACCCACGGCCTTTATGAAGTGCATATTTCCTTATAAAATGTCCTTAAAAATAAAACATCAAACTACTTATTACAATAATTTCAAAAGTTATACACTAATGTCTTCGTCCCGGATAATTTCGAATGAAATTACCCGTTAACGAGTAGTATATTTTTGGGCCTGGGTGCTATCAAATAAAATGCCCCAGAGAAGTGACATTTAAAGCTCTACGTTTTAAGATGAGACACATCCATTTCCCTCTTAGTCTAATGACAAATTACCATGACGTCTGTTTTATTTAAAAGTTGCGAGCCATCCACATATTTATGTCTGAGATATGAATTCAGAAGAGTATACATCGCAGGGAGATCATTAGGCATGACAGATAGACAGAACATAACTGGGTATCATCTGTATCTAACATAGCAGATAGGCAGCCCCACTTGCGGATCGCTACAGGGTGATTCTTTGTTAAGTGTTCCAAGCCGGGTCCGGGCACTTTCACACAGCATAAAAACATTACAAGTGGTAAATGGTTGGCATTTATATAGCGCCTTTATCCAACGCGCTATATCTTATTTCCAAGCCATATGGAAATAAGATCCATCGTGTCAAACGCAGCAACCAAATTAATTAGGACGTCATTTATTACTTTAATTAGAGATGCCTCAGTGCTAGGCTTTACACAGAAATCAGATTGGATTTTTTCTAAGATAGATTTAATATTTAAGTAACCAGACAATTACAGGAAGACCAATTTATTTCAAGGATTATACTCAGAAACAACAGACCTGAGGCTATTTGAGCCTGAAGGGGCTTAATTATGTCTTGAATGTGAATGGGAAAATACCAGTCTGTAGGAAGTAGTCGATAACAATTGACTAATAACATTTAGCTCGCCAGAAAGGCTATAAGATTGCGTACAACGGTACAATAGCAATGCGCTCACCGGATCTGAGAAGCAAACTTAACTACTATATTAGTAGACATAGGACTGTATCGCTCCCGTTTTAAACATATTATGTTGTCTGCCTTCAGGGCCTTTATATTGAGTTGCTAGTTAACTTGCTAATATATACTTCTATTCCATACGGAGCATCAATAATCAAATGTGTACTTTAAGTTAATGTAATAGGCTCATATCTAGATCAGAAGAACGTACGTGTGCAGTCACTCAGAGCAAAAGTGAAAGAGCAAAATAGTCTTCCTTCTGATTGGGTGACAGACAATAGTAGCTGCGACCAATGGATTTGCGGCATATTCCCATAAATACTGTGTACAAAATCAGAATTGATGTTTTTTGTTCGGACAATCGAAGACGTGAAACATAAATAACATGAGTGGAAGAGGGAAGACAAAGGCGAGAGCCAAGGGAAAGAGTCGCTCATCCAGAGCTGGACTGCAGTTCCCAGTTGGTCGTGTTCATAGGTTTCTCCGTAAAGGACACTACGCTCAGCGCGTAGGTGCTGGAGCGCCAGTGTACTTGGCTGCTGTGCTGGAGTATCTGACAGCCGAAATTCTCGAGTTGGCTGGGAACGCTGCCCGGGACAACAAGAAGACTCGTATCATCCCCCGGCACCTGCAGCTTGCCGTGCGCAACGATGAGGAGCTGAACAGACTTTTGAGCGGTGTCACCATTGCTCAGGGCGGCGTGTTGCCCAACATCCAAGCCGTGTTACTGCCGAAGAAGACTGAGAAGGCGGTCAAAGCCAAGTAAACGACGTGCCGTCACACATCTGCAAACCCAAAGGCTCTTTTCAGAGCCACATTATGAATTCAAAAAAAGGTCATATTCAAATTAAGATTGTTATTGGCACAAGTGACACCCTTTGCTAAATGTGAGACTCTTAATTACTGCTTTCGCTGTTCTGTAGCCTCTGCCCAGTAAAACGAAACCTCCGCAGTTCTAATTGGGTTCATACGAGTTCACTACATTTCCGCCGGAGCTCACACTCAGCGTTTCCCCCTGTATTATTCAGGATGCGATAGTAAGAACATAACTGAACAAATTAACTAGCTATGTTACAAGAAACACCGTCCTTAAATCCTACCTAGCTATCACCTTTACCAATACGAAGGATTGAAACGAGAACTAAAAAATGATTCGCGATTTAAAAGGGACATTCTTGGGGAACAATGCATTTTTACGTTATTTGTAATGTATTTTGTGTGTTTTGTGTGATGTTGAATGCATTTCCCCTTTTCCAAGAATTTGAATATTTTTTAACGTAAAAAGCTAGGGGGACGGTTTAACTGTCAAAATCAGGCGGGACACAATCGTTTAATGACACGCGATTTAAAAGAAGAGGAACATTCTTTCAGAATAATGAATTTATAAGTTATTTGTTTTGTCTTATATGTGTTTTGTGTGATGTTAAAAGCATTTTCCTCTTTCACAAGAATTAAAAATTTTTTTGAATATAAAAACAGGGGGGACGGCTCAACTGTCGAAATTAGGCGGGATACAATAGTTTAATATTATCCAATGATCGTGTGTATATAAGTCGGGTACGGCCAATGAGAGAACCGTAAAACATTGTCCAATCAGACTGAGCGTAGTATGCTTTATAAGACTGTGTTCGGCGGGCTTTTCTTACACTCCCGCTTTTCGAAGAAAAACGTTGAAAGATGGCAAGAACTAAGCAGACTGCTCGTAAATCCACCGGTGGCAAGGCCCCACGAAAGCAGCTGGCCACCAAGGCTGCACGTAAAAGCGCCCCGGCTACAGGCGGCGTGAAGAAGCCTCACCGCTACAGGCCTGGCACCGTAGCCCTGAGGGAGATCCGTCGCTATCAGAAGTCGACTGAGCTGCTGATTCGCAAGCTGCCCTTCCAGCGCCTGGTCAGAGAAATCGCCCAGGATTTCAAGACCGACCTTCGCTTCCAGAGCTCAGCCGTGATGGCTCTGCAGGAGGCCAGCGAGGCATATCTGGTTGGTCTGTTTGAGGATACCAACCTGTGCGCCATCCACGCCAAGAGGGTGACCATCATGCCCAAAGACATCCAGCTGGCCCGCCGTATCCGAGGCGAGCGTGCATAAGTGACCACTTTTACATTTCAATCCCAAAGGCTCTTTTAAGAGCCACTTAAACTGTCCATAGAAAGCAAATTGTCCGTTTTACCGTTGACCGTTTGAAAATGATTAAGCTGATTGTCTTTGAGGGAGGGGGTTTTGTTTTCGTTTTCGGCTTTCACAGAATTTCAAACATTGTTTGCTCCTCCGTGGATCATTCTCCAACAGTCCTATAGCGACACCTACTGGAGATAAAGTAGATGCACTCAGTATTACTTGGGCGTGTTTATATGACTCCTATGTATGAATAACATGCACGGGATCCGCTAACCCTCACATATTTAAGGTGTTTGGGACTGTTGTGTAAGGTTTTGCACAGCTAGCATTACATACATTTTTAATCAGTGTTTCCCAGTCCTTGAATATTCACACGTCCCTGGCATCACATTTGTCATATGGTTTTCATCAGATTAAGAGTCCACTACCCCTTTTCCAAGCAGTATTTGCACCCTATATTTTGAACTATGCATTTAATACCACAGCTAATGGTGCGGACTAAACCATCTTGCTTTTCTGGGGCAGCATTAGTCATAACGACCGCATTGTTTATTTTAGTACTAAATTCCTTCGTACAAAAGATGTCCTGTAGTTTTGCAAGTGAGCAGTTTCAATTGAATATTACAGAAAGCAAAGCCCAGTCAACATGGCTGTGCATCTCTTTCTTTATTTGAGGTTCTCCTGAAAAAGATAGATTATCATTGTAATAAATTACAACATATGTAGATTATGAGTAAAGATATCACTCGGATTCCACCATCCTTATGGTGTGATATGATGGTATGAAGCAAATATTAATGAATAATAATAATATTAATTCTGGGGACCATAAAAAAGAAAGCATTTTGGCAGTCACAAGTAACTTGGTCCTTTGATATCAATGTGCATTTAATCCACAGTTTGTACAACAACATAGCCAAGATCAGGACATTTTTTTTCCCACTGTCCAGCATGATGGAGCCCCTGGGCACCATAGGTGACCGTCTGTGTGTGTGTCTGTCTGTGACCGTGTGTGTGTGTGTGTGTGTGTGTGTGTGACCGCATGTGTGTGTGCGCATGTGAAACCGTATGTGTGAGACCGTGTGTCTGTGTGAGACTGTGTGTGTGTGACCGTGTGTGGTTGTGACCGTGTGTGTGTGAGGGCGCTCCTCAGGTGATCTGTTCCTCCTGGTAGGTGGAGGTAGAGATGGAGCCGTACGGGTCCTTGACCATCTGAGCGCAGCGGATCATGGTGACCAGCAGGAAGAAGCAGAGGAGGGAGAGGAAGAAGAGGGCAAAGCCCAGGTCTACATCCACCTCCAGCCTGGAGAAGGGGCCCACGGACCGGTCCATCTCACCGGACTGGGTGGGGGGGTGCGGTACCACAGAAGTAATTAGATAGTCCCAAATGCTAGCGAAATATGCAGAATCGAAGGCGATACACTTCTTTGAATAAGTAATGGATTGTTTTGGTTGCAGGTCAGCTTATAGTAAGACCCGACAGTCGGTCTCAGCCCTCATTCCTGCAGACAGCGTCTGAATGCTGAACGCTGGTGCTAGTTGGTACAAATCCAGATCTCTGAGGCGTTAGTACAGTGTAGTCCAGCCCTAGAATGACAAACTTTCTTTAAAATGCAGGACACTGAAAGCATGCTCTCACACCACTGTTAATGTACTAAATTCTAGATGCAGTGAATGCCAGTCTCTCCCCACTATGTGTCCATAATATTTGCAATGCTTTATTACAAACTGAAATTCATTTTCCACATTACAACATGCATTACTGTAGATATTTTAAAGAGAGAAATTCAGGGAAATATGGCATACTCACCACTCAATCTTTCTCTGTATCTTCCTCAGTCGCTTTTTTTTATTATTAATTTTTTTTTTTTTAATATATATTTTTTTATCAATCTTCCTCAATTCACATAAAATGAAAAGAATCAACACTGACAATCTGTTATTCACCTCCTCTCTCCTCCGCACGACCAACAACCCAAGCACTCTCCCTCTCCTCCCCCGCCTTATTCAACCCTCTGTTATCAACTCCTCTAACTGCTTCTTCCTTTCCCCAACCTTTACATGTCACCCCCACACACACACACACACACACACACACACACGCACACACAGCCATGTTCACACGCAACCATAGCTCTCATTAATAGTGTATTAGTATCAGGATAAGGCTCACATGGGTTCAGACGTGATATGAAACACCTGCGCTCTTTGTGCCCCTGTCAGAACCTTGTCTCTGCCGGCCGTTCCATTGCCTCAACACCTTTGTAATTGGAGCGCGTTCGCCAGCAATATGCATCTTCGCCCCGGCGATTAAAAAACGGGAGCTCGGACAGAGAGAAGGTCGCCCATGACAGCTGAAAGGAGATGGAGGGGGCGAAACGGGGGGAGAGGAACGGAGGGAGGGAGGGTGAGCGACAGGTGATACCCCCGTGTGGCAGTTTTTCGCGTAGGCCAAAAGAGAGAAGGAAGAAAGCCGACTCTGCCCGAAGCGGTCGACTGGGCTGAGACGCCCGCGGAGAAGGGTAAGATGGAGGCTATGGGGAAAGTTGATCCTGTGCAATTAATAGAGAAGGTTCCTGATCCAGGGCCTTAATGAAGGGGAAAGAACACGACCCGAGTCAACAGGGAAAATACGTATCCTGCGCCATGAAGCTAGCAGTGCGAACGCATAATTAACGGGGACAACTGATCTACCGCACGTGATTCACATATTAACAGAAAGAATTCCACTGCTTCCCTGGTGTAAAATCCAGCTACCACCAGCTTGAAATACCAGCTACCAGCTGTTTCAAAACATTTTTTTTAGCAGGGTTTCTACACGGGGGCAAGCCAACACAAAGTACTCACAATGTGGCTAATATGTAGTGGCAATGTTAGGACATGGACAAAACATTCCAGTAACATTGTGACTGTTTTTTTCGTATTTCTCAGTTTCATTAACGGCTTCCTTGACTGTCATTGGTACAAATTTCGGCCTCATGTTGAAAAACGCCAATAACCAACAAACGCCTTGAATGAAGACTAGATACTGAAAGCTTTCTTGCACTTGCACTAAGAAAGCAATTGAGTACACCTGACTAATCAGGAACAGCTGAGAAGCCAACTGTCCAATTACTTTTGGTCCCATAAAAGGGGGTCTGTATAAAAAGGTATGTAATTGATACGGATGTTAATACCCTCAAATTAAAGGTGACAGGCTGTCATACCTCATATTCATTATTTAATTTTAAATCTAATATGCTGCTGTACAGAGCCAAAAGAACAGAAATTGTACCAAAGTCCAATAAGGACTGCACTTTATATATTGCAACAAATGTATAAGTGCACGATTTGGCAACGTTCTCTCCTTATTGGTCAGGTGGAATGATCAATTACAGGGAAATGTAAGAAAATGAGACTTGGATTAACCCTTCATTGTTCCTGTTCCCTTCATCTCAGCCTGATGGGTGTAGCTGGATGTGCAGTGACAGGCACAGTGGGGGGTTTGGGGGAATGTTTTGAAGGCGACACAGGTCAACATTCAACAGCACTGAAAGCCAGGCCTCAGACCAGGAGCGAACAACTCCGGTGGTCTCTGTGTGCTGGTTTTGGTTCCAAACAATTACCTTGGTTTAAGTTTTCTGACTGCTTTCTAAGCTTCGCTAGCTCACTCCTATACCTGAACACATCTTGCAGTCGGTGGCTGTAGCTGGTACTTCTACAAATGCCTCTACGGTACCACCTCCAAAATCCTCAAAAAACTGCAATATGTGCAAAACTCTGCTGCCCGCCTCCTCACCAGGACCCACTCCAGAGACCACATCACCCCAGTCCTCCATGACCTTCACTGGCTCCCAGTCAAACACAGAATTGACTTTAAAATTCTCACTACCACTTACAAGGCCCTCAATAACCAGGCTCCCCAATACCTCTCCGACCTCCTTCAACCTCATGTCCCCACCCGCTCCCTCAGATCTGCTGATGCCAACCTCCTTGATTTCCCCCACAGGAAAACCAAACGCACCTGGGGTGACAGGGCTTTTTCAGTCGCTGCCCCCACTCTCTGGAACGCACTGCCACCCCACATTAAGACAGCCCCCACCCTTTCCGTGTTCAAAACGTCAAAACCCACCTATTCAGACTTGCTTTCCCCACATTTTAAATCTCCCTCTAGCCTTAGCTGTTGTTTTAATCCAGCCCTTTTTAGCCTTTTAACTTTTGGTTTTCTCTCATAATAAAGTTGTTTGTTTTGTTTTGCTCCCTTTACATTTAGTTTTTGTTCTTAATCTTTCCTCTTTTTAGCCTTTTTATTTATATTTTTTCTTAATAAAGCTGTTATTTTTATTTCTTTTGTAAAGCGTCTTTGGGTACCATGAAAAGCGCTATATAAATTTGATGTATTATTATTATTATTATTATTATTATTATTATTATTAAAGGCATGATTGAGCCAATGAAATAATTAAGAGCAGAAGTTTCAGGATTTGCCCTATCATGCCATGTATATTCAAATCAGGACACATTATTTTCAGTACTTTAAGCAATGGGAGGACCATGTGCAGTCACATTAGAATGCTCACCGCTGATAATACAGTGCTGAATATGATTACAGTCACTGTGTGCCCATATGTGTATCCATTATATTATATTTGACTATTTCCTATGTTGAATCATTAGCAAGTTAAGGAAAAGGAAAGAAAACGATCAGTTGTTTGACACTATTGCTTGCACATGGCTGGGCATTGCGCATGGGAGAATGAAAACGGATCACATACATGGGAACGGAATTACATCACCTCAGAATAATAACGAGCTCTTGAGCTTATCTGGTTCTGAAGTAAACAGTGATTAATCCATTGTGTAGGCCTCGCTGCTCGAACACAATAAGTCACATGACCTCTTCAGTGTAAACGTTACGGGGGAAAACACACATTAAACTCCAAACTAGCAAAACAAACACTTACAGACATGGACCATACAGCAATGTACTATAAATAGACTTCATTTTATTTTTCTCTTCATATAATCCATGATATTATGCATTTAAATGCCAATAATTTGTAAAGTGTCAAAATGTAGGGGGGGGCAATGTATATAAAGGGCTGTAAATTCCTCCAGGTATGATCCAATATGGATTGGAAATACCCTAAAAGTTTGCACTTTAACCTCATATTCATTTCTCATCCAACGTGCAGGAGAGAGCCAAGACAACACAAATGCGTCACTGTCAACACTTATGTACCGAATTGTGTCTGTCTGTGTCTACCGTACTACAGCTGTGAACGAAATGAGTCCCTGCTTTATGGTTGCGCTGTAGCTCCCCTCTGCAGCGAGCCGAGGGCCGCTTCCCCGGTTCAGCTGCGGTCACAGCCCCTTCTGTAGAGGATACAGTACAGCTCTGTTCTGCTCTGCTCTCGGGAGCGAAGGTCACAAGCAGGCTCAGGCAGAATACAGCCATGTTTCAGGCGTGGAGATGTGTCATGGTACGGTACACTGGGCCATGCCCACAAGCGACCTCCTTCACCCCAATAACTTGGACGATATGTCAAATACGAGCTATGGAAAGCTTTTACGGTAAGAGGCGAGGTAAATAAGGTAAATAAATAAGTTAGCACAGTCACCTATTAATAATTAAAAGTGAGCAAATCGATGAAAAATAGAGTGCCATAGTATTCATGTGCGTGAATGCATTTAATCTGAAGAACGTTAACAAAAGCTTTTCTGCATAAAGGCCTTTCACTCACCTCTGTATAGGCAGACATAGAAATGTTCCTGACTGACTACAATAAAATATTCATAAATTTGCCAGTCCGTATTCAGGACAAATCGCCGCTGTGCAGCTCAACCCATTTTATCCACATAAATTAATTGAAATTGGTGTCCAGCTGTATACTTCATCCGAGTATTCCCAGTCCAAGAATGCCAAAGCAGATCGTCTAAGTAGCTGCAGAAAGCCTACATATAATTTCTTATAGACTCAGATAAGGTCCCTGCAATCACCTGCACAGGAAAACACGAACGCAGGGCATGTTGACACTAGCAAAGTGGCACACATCGACATATCTGCGGTTAGAGGCTTGGGCACAGTTAAATGATTAATATCGACTGTTCATAGAATTACTTTATTTACATTTCGTCTATTAAATGATTTGGGTTCCACCACACTCATCCCACACCTGAAATATACTCATACAGGTGGCAGCTACAAGCAGGCAGCCGCTGAGAAACAGACGCCATTTTTTTACTATTTGTAAATAAAAGAAATGGAGCGAGCGGAACTGAGCTACTACCGGTGTAATGGCAGTTGTCCACTAGAGGGCGATACAGCCAACCAACCCTGCCCGCTGCGCAGTGTAGGACCTAAACGGCTCTTTCAAAGCAATGGCAAAACATGGGTTTTGGCATTTTTGCATTCACCTTAAATAGCTACACGTTTATTAGGCCGGTTCTTTAAACACGCAAAACATTAAAAGCAGCAATGTGAATTATTTCCCATAAAGATCTACTCATACAACCGACATGACTGGACGGTTCTAGTTCTATTTCACGGTGGCAAGTTAGCTTTAGAACAAAGTATTGTTTTTGAAGAAAAAAATAAAAATAAAAAAAACATTGCTTTTTATTGCGAGTAAGGAAATAATACATTGAAAGAATCCTAGCTTGCATCTCTTTCTGAAACTATAGCACTTTTCCTTGGTATGATCTACAATGCAATAGATATAACATTCCAATGATGTCATGTTCAAAGGTAGATTAACTGCAATGCATGCACATGCACATTTCTTACTCCACCAACTGGCATCACAAGTCAGTTCCATTGAGAAAGAGTGAAGATTAATAAAATCTCCTGATTCCGGTTGGGTGCATGCCCAAACATTCACTTAGGGCTCAGTGGGAATAGGGTTGGCTTTCTGTTATACAATGTAATCCCTTCGTTTCCAAGAAATACATCCGGCGATATTTACAGACCTAAAAACTTCCAAGATGTGATTGCCCCCAAGTTCTGTCTGAATACATCTGGCAACCCAGCTGAACGGTTTCCATGTTAATGGCTATTCGCCCCGAGAGGGTTTGGAGTTGCTTTAGCGTATGTTTGCATTCTCAAAGTAGACCTGTATGCATTTAAGAAATGAAGCTTTTTATTTATAAAGCATTGGTGTAATGTGCTCAAGCATGGTGGTTAGAGTTCTTGAGTTTCAGCCCTTCCACTGCCCACTGTTAATTCATCCTTCATGCACACTAAGCCCAATACAGACCAAACGATATACAACAACAAAATCATCCGTACAGTGAAGCACACAGAATAAAGACACCAGCACACGGTTCTCATAATCATAATTTGTATCTTATATTTTGGCATCATAACAAAAAAAAATACAAAATTAAAACATTGCAATAAGGGAGCTGCGGTATTTTTCTGGAACACGAGGAAATGGGCGGGGTGGGTGGGTGGGGGTGTGGCAGCCATGGTTAGGATTACGAGCAAAATGGAATGACAGACCACAGCGGAACAGCGTGTGATTGGGTGACTGAGTTTGGCAGGGCCAATGAGAATTAGTAGTAACGAGGAAGTGATGTCAGAAAGGGAAGACTTAGGGACAGGTTAGAAACACACAGACAGGGTCCACACTGACGGATAAGGCACTTACGAAAAACAATTCTAATGAAACAACGTAAATCTCATTTTGGCCTTTTTTTTCTTCTTCATTAAATCTTGGCTGAGCGAGTGGATCTGACCTTGGTTCAAACGCTCAGCATAAATAAAACTGTAAACCCGCATTTCAAAAAAAGAAAAAAAAGAAAAACGGAATCACTCAGCAGATCTCCCTCCACAAAAACACCAAAGTCCAAACCCAGTTCAGTCTTGGCAGATACTCACTTTTGTG
Organism: Conger conger; assembly: GCF_963514075.1. Lineage (NCBI taxonomy): Eukaryota > Metazoa > Chordata > Actinopteri > Anguilliformes > Congridae > Conger > Conger conger. The sequence goes on along the minus strand of NC_083768.1, from coordinate 43,431,615 downwards.
TAGTTTTTGGCCCACAATTAAAAGCCACTGAACACATTCAAGAATAGCAATATTAACAGGATAATACTGTAAAAGAAATCAACTGTACTAAATCAGAATACTGCATGGTGTACTATACTGGACTACAGAAAACCCATCTGTACTCAATTAAACTAAATTCGAAGACATTGGAGAATAGTAGTAGCCTACGCATGATTGAAATGCGGTCAATCTAGGTGCCTGGGTTACTTTGGTTCTTCAGTTTAAAAAAAAATTAAAAACCAAAGTAACATATCTCATTAGAAAATAACTCAAAGAAATATATTAAAAATAAAATTAATTAGTTCTGCGCAATTCCTGCTCCTGGAAAGATTTTTTTTATTAGACACAGACGGACGGAAACAGAAATGTATACACAATGAGAGCAACAACAACTTATTTTGTTTTCTGCTCTCTCTGTTTGAGACATATTTAAAACAGTTCTTATCAGGCCGATTTTTTTTCCAATTGAATTTTAACCAAAAAAGGAAAAAGAAGAAGCTAAACGCCACTGGCACGTGCTACGTTAGATGAAAGATCAACCAAAATGGCGTACAGTCTCAGAGTAGCTCTATGCTGTAAATGCGCACAGAAGCCACCGTGCAACAAACAGCAGTGGAACAATCCATTCTGTTCTGTAAATGACCTACTGAGGAATGGGAGGCAACACCAGCAAAGCCCCTCTGGACTGAACCAAGTCACAAGGAGGGGGGGGGGGGGGGGGTATTTATGAGGATACTGTACTGTATGCTTCTCTGTGGTGGCAATCCAACACTGGCACACATGTCCCCATGGTCTGAACATAGTTCAGCCCGGCCAAAATGGCAGTTTATGCCACACAAAAAAACCAACAAAAAAAGGCACTCGGCCTGAGAACGCAGCACTGAGCAGTCAGCTTCAGGACCAATCATGGAACACATGCTTCACAACCAATCATGGAGCACGTGCTTCACAACCAATCACGGAGCATGTGCTTCAGGACCAATCACAGAGAAGGTGCGCTTGGCGCACAGGAAGGGAACGCTGACTGCGGACACAATGTTGACATGATTCTCAAGTCTTATACAGTGTGTGGGGAGTCAATGTGGAACCACACAGCCAGATAGGGTTAGTGAATAAGACTGGGGGGAGAGAGAAAGGGGGGGAGAGCAAGAGAGTGAGAGAGAAAAAGAAGGGACTGTTTGGACACAACCTGACTGTTAAAAGGCACTAAAAGTTCAGATTATGCTAATGGCATTGCTATCCCCCTCTCTCTCCCTCTTCCACAGACAGAAAAAGCAGGAGGGCTTTAGTGTTGCGTAGTTACCAGTAAGGACCCCTGCAGGATGGTGGATGGGCGTTTGTGGTTGGTCTGTGGCCAGTGGGCGTGTCTGTGTGTAGTGTTCATCGGTGTGGGTGTGTCTGTGTGCATGGCTCCTCCCCCTCCCCTCTGTGAGAGGGGAGAGGTCATCCAGCGGTCCTGCCACTCCCCCCCTGTCCCGGGCGGGGTCACTCCGTCTTGCGGTGGTTGTTGTTTAGGGCGGGGTGGCCGTTCCGCACGGGCCCGTTTTTGGTGGGCTTGCCCTCTTTCTGGTCCTCCTCCTCCTCAGACTCGTCTGTCTCATCCCGGTCACTCCTCTCATCCTCCACTATTTTCTACAGAAAAGAGTTACAGCAGAGTTACAGCAGGGGAGTGAGTAACTCATACCTTCATACAAACACACACACACACACACACACACACACAGAATCATACCTTCATACAAACACACACACACACACACACACACACAGAATCACACATTCATACAAACACACACACACACACACACACACAGAATCACACATTCATACAAACACACACACACACACACACACACACACACACACACACAGAATCACACATTCATACAAACACACACACAGAATCATATCCCATCCATGCATCACACTCACACCATGTAACATACACACTCTCACACACAGTCAGTACTCACACCCCTTCCTCGCAGACGCAGACACACACACGCAGACGCAGACGCAGACACGCAGACGCAGACACGCAGACGCAGACACACAGAGGGTTCGGGTTGCCTGCTTACGTTTCCGGGCAGGAACTTGACGGCCATGCGCAGGATGAGCATGGCCCAGAAGATGTGCAGGCACTGCAGCACAAACAGCAGCCCGTTGAAGAAGTAGTACCCGAAGAACGGGGGGTATATGGTCACCGGGTACACCCAGGTACAGTGCATGATCCTGGGGGAGAGAGGCAGCGGTCAGTCCCTCCCAGCTCCAGGGAGCTTTGCCAAATATTAGTTAATAGTGCGGTGTGACAAGTAGTAGCACAGCCGAGATGTACCAGGGCTAATGCTGAGAACAGAGTACAGTGCCTTCAAATCTTTGAGTTGCATGTTTTACCAATCCCTGTTCATTAGGAGTTAGAGTGCAGCTACGCATGTAGAACGCGTCAGAACAGAAAGAACACTACGCAGCGCTTCACTGCGCCAGCGCGGAGAGTCCGGCCCTCACCAGAAGGGGAAGATAACGAGGCGAGTGATGATGAAGACGGCAGCAAAGAGGATGAAGATGTAGTTGCAGGTCTTTCTCCAGCCTGCGTAGTTAAACATCTTCGCTGACTGCGAGAGGGGGAGAGAGAGAGGGAGAGGGAGAGGGAGAGGGAGAGGGAGAGGGAGAGGGAGAGGGAGAGGGAGGGAGAGACACAGATTATCACCCTGGCTGCAGTTCCTTGAGCCGCCCACCAGAGGGCAGGCATAAATGAATGCCAACTCAGATCAGACATCCCCTCTCTTAAAATAAAATAAACTGACAGACATTGAGAGCAGCTCTCAGTAATTTCTCCCCAAAAATAACAGATCCAGGATCAGCCTACTCAGCCCTAATTACACCTAAACCATTATGATTAAAACAGCCCTCACTGACTCAGACACTGCCTGGGGGCAGAGACAATCCACACCGCTCAGTCGAGGAAGAACTCGTAAAGCAACTCACCCTGTTTAAATAAAGGTTAATAAACAAATAAAAAAATGGAACATACAACAGACAGTGACTCACATGCACACAGAGACACAAATTATACGGTTGATTTCCATATAATGCAGAGTATCATATTTGGCAATATAACTGGGGCGACATGGCTCAGGCAGTAAGAGCAGTCGTCTGGCAGTCGGAGGGTTGCCGGTTCGATCCCCTGCCCGGGCTGTGTCGAAGTGTCCCTGAGCAAGACACCTAACCCCTAAATGCTCCTGATAAGCTGGTCGGCGCCTTGCATGGCAGCCAATCGCCTTTGGTGTGTGAGTGTGTGTATGAATGGGAGAATGAGAAGCATTAATTGTACAGCGCTTTGGATAGAGGCACTATATTAACCATTTACTATTTAACTGTAGTTGTCCTGCCAATAAAGCAAATTAAATTGAAATTGACACAGAGACATGCACACATAGACACAAACACACACAGACACACAGACACACAGACACAGAGACACAGAGAGAGAGAGAGAGAGAGAGAGAGAGAGAGAGAGACACGCACGCACGGACACAGAGACAGAAAGTGAAGGCTTGCTTGTGAGAGGACACGAGGAGGCCTGAAAGCCTTACATTAGCGAAGCAGTGACTCCATCTTTACATTAGCACAGTTGTGACATCATCTTTACATTAGCACAGTTGTGACATCATCTTTACATCAGCACAGTTGTGACTCCATCTTTACATTAGCGCAGCAGTGACATCATCTTTACATGAGTGCAGCCGTGACATCACCCGCGCGTTAGCGCAGCAGCTACAGAGCGGCGGGGGCCGTACCTCCAGCAGGTAGTCCGACGCGTCGTGCACAAGCATGATGAGGGTCCCGGCCCGGATGTAATTGACGCACCAGGAGAAGCTGATGAGCGTGATGGTGGCCAGATGGTGAACAATCTGCTCCTTAAAGTCCTGGAGAGAGAGAGAGAGAGAGGAGGAAAACTTTTAACGGCCAGCACAATTCAGCAGGAGGCTCGGTCACACCGCTCTGCTCTCCCATTGGTCCGAGCCCGTAAGCCAATCGTGACCTCAGACTGAAGACAAGCACATTCCAGGATTCAAACATAATAACTTTATTTACACAGCGCATTTGAAACAATGCAGTCGAAGCACTTTCCGTGACAACGCTGCCACGACAAACGAAGACTTCTTGGTCATGTGCAGGCCGAATTAGACCCCCTAAAAAGTCTCTTCACAGGAGCCAGTGAGGTAGGCTGACATTACACAGAACAATTATCGCCTATAAAAGCCTCTGTACACAGCTGCAGGCACAGTTTATTGTTGGGCCTCACCCTGGTGCGTCGTTCTGTCTGTAATTGTGCGATTAATACATCACTTATAACCCAGAGTAATGCAGCGTTTAATCGATATTCTCCCCCCAGCACGGAATATTCTACTGATAGGACCGGGAGGAGCAATAGCACAGGAGTATCAGGGAGCTGAACATGGCATACTGGTTACATTCAGGCATTTAGTAAAGGCTCTTATCCAGAGTTCACATGCAATCCATGTGCACTCAGTGACCACTTCATTAGGTAGACCTGTACACCAGTTTGTTAATGTAAATATCTAACCAGCCAATCTTGTGGCAGCAATTCAACACATAAAAGCATGCAGACATGGTCAAGAGGTTTGATTGTTATTCAGACCAAACATCGAAATGAGGAAGAAATGTGACTCAAGTGACTTTGACTGTTGGTGCCAGGTGGGGTGATTAAACTGCTCAGAAACAGCTGATCTCCCGAGATCTCTCTAACTGCCAGTGCCCCACCCAGGACTTGATCCCGTGACCAGTGTATCATTGCACTGTCCACCAGCTGCCAGCACACACTTGATCATTAACCCGGTTTGGTGAAAACGCTACAATAACATCTGTTATTCCCTCCAAAAAGTTCCAGTTAAACACCACTATCGTCACATTTTCCAAAGAGATACCCATTTTGTATATGGCTACGCTTCTGGACTTTCCAAAAGGTGTTTCGCGGGTTCAAAGTCTTTGAAGGAAATGTTCCCCACCGCCGTACTAGACTGGTCCCTGTGAAGGCGGCCATTTTGATTTCTGTATTAATTCTCGCAAGTTCTGTCGGCTGGAAGTGACCGGCGTGAGGACGGCCCTGCGTTTTCTGCGCTTTCATAAAACGGCTCCCGGGGGAGATGCGCAGACAGAGAGACTCGTCCCGTTCGTGTTTGCTCCCGACATAATGTCAAGGACACGAAAAAAAACAAAAAACAAACGAGAAACAAATAAATGAAAAATCAATGGAGTGCATCTTCGACAGCCCGTATAAATGGATTTTAGAACTCGTGTGTCTAGGGCAGCCCGACACGGCTGCCAAGAGCACACGCCGAGAGCCCAAGTAGGCCTGTGATTACGGATGAAGAGGGCCTGGGACTCCTTCCAAACCAACGGGGAGACCTCCCGCTGTCAGAAGGGAGCGCGTCCAGCCCATTTTCAACCTGAATTATTCACAAGCTCCAAGCGAGGGGGGGGCACCCAATCAGCCCAATTAAGCCCTTAATTAGATGGAAATCCGACGGGCCGGCCGTATCCGGGGCAGGGCTCGGCACCCTATGATCCGAAGCCGTCCTTTCACATCATAAATATTGATATCACGTGCCTTCTTCGATCATAGCTCAGGCTGAACAGCACTGAAACCAAGTGAGAGAAAACAACCTCAGCGCTTGCAAACCTCCTCCCCGCCGTCCCATTCGAGGCTGAATCTCAGCGTTTAACAATATCAGAGACAGCAACACGTGAAACGCGCACATCTTTTAAACATGCCGTGGATCTACGGATAGTGCATAGCAATAATTAACCTCCTTTTTCGGAAAGGAAGTTGCCAGTTGTGGTTACATCGGCATTAAAATATTCAATTAAGAACATTCTAATCACATATGTGGAGGGTTCAAGCAAATCTTTTGTATTTGTGAAACGTCAATCTTGCCTTTTCCTTCTAGTGGTAAATGTGCGACTGAGGCCCTGCCGGCCTCCATTCGGGCTCAACCCCTGCAGTGGGCGGCTCCGCCCGTGCCCTGAAAGGACCCGTGAACGTCAGTCAGGTCGTCTGGACCGTCCCTGTCACAGCGACCAGGGGACATTCAGCACACATTAACCCGATACTGAGAAAAGGCCCTGCTGAGAGCCCTCAACACCCACGCCACCTCCCCGCTCCCCGATGGCCACTGCACTCCACCGTAATATCACGCATTCTGCCCGATACACTCCTGTTTGTGCACTTAGCTGACCTTCACCGAGACATGAACACAGGCTCATTCAAAGTACCTTTTCCTACATTCGTTTAAATATATACAACGCGGTCTGAGAAGACTAAAAATCTTATCGACGTCACATTTCTCTCGTATGAATTTGGCCGTATAGGAGTTTTTCCCTTTTCGTTTTCTGCATTAGTGCCAGTAGGAGAGACTTCCGAACAATAATTTTTTACATAAAAACTTTGAGGCTGCCTGGTATTACCTGGAGAGCCAGAAGCAAGCGAGACCACCAATGACATTTGCACAGCACGGTATGTTCAGTATATGCTGCATTTTATTTACCCTAGATTTGCTAACCAAAGTAGACTTCTGCAGCATGAGCAATAACGGATCTGCAGACGCATCAATCCAATCCTCACTTTGCATACAAACAAAGGCAAGGAAAATGCTAAATGTGCACATAGCCTATATTGTACAATGTACAATTGAATAGAATGTATGTGAGCATACCCAATATGAACAACTGCAAATGCATGTTACACAAGATATATTTTCATACACACTGAAAATGTGTCGGATTCAAAGCTTTATTTAATGAGCAAACATTGGCCGGCAGTTGTAAGGGGGGTTTGGGGGTGCTGTGGGGGCAGGTATTTGCTCCAACCGTGCGCTACACCACCTGATCTCACTCATCATTTTACCTGCTTGGTTCAGGAAGTGAGGTAATGAGTGAAATCAGGTGGTGTAGCGCATGGTTGGAGCAAATGCCACAGGACTGGAACGGGGCGGGGGAACGGGGCAGGGGAACGGGGCAAGGGAACGGGACAGGGGAACGGGGCAGGGGAACGGGGCAGGGGAACGGGGCAGGGGAACGGGGCAGGGGAACGGGGCAGGGGAACGGGGCAGGGGAACGGGGCAGGGGAACGGGGCAGGGGAACGGGGCAGGGGAACGGGGCAGGGGAACGGGGCACTCACTTTGCGCTTGACGTCCGTGGCCACGCTGAACAGCAGAGAGATGTAGAAACCCAGCTCGAGCATGTAGTACCAGTACTGTGAGGGAAGCAGGGCCTGGGGAGGGAGGAGGGACACAGAATGAGAGTGGGAGGGACACACACAGATACAGGCACATTTGCTAAACAAAATATTAACAGAGTATATCAGTACGGTTAAGAAATTTGCACAGAGAAAAAAAAGAAAGAGAGAAAAAGAAAAACACATTTAAAACTGACATAACCTGTTTCCGCTTTCAGAAAGATGGCTTGGGGTTTACGCAAGATGTTTCACCGTACAGAGGCAACACCCTTTGAAATACAAGATGCTTGCCACTGATGTCCTGAATTCATGTAATAATAAACTATTCACATACCAGCATGGGAAATCCATTCCACATTTCTTTCAAGTCATAGAGCCAGGGTTTCTGAAAACAGAGAGAGAGGGAGAGATAATGCATGAGCCTCAGGTCCACAGAGGATTGCAGACTGCATCTGTGCTGGGATGAGCGGTAATGTACGACCACAGAAACTGACAAACCGTGTGTGTGTGTGTGTGTGTGTGCATGTGTGTGCCTGTGCGCATCTGCGTGTGTAGCATGGACATGTAAAAACATGCTTATTTAAACCAACATACAGAATATACAGTGCAGTTCGTATGTATTTGGTGCAATTTTTGGCTTTGTAGTCCAGCACACTGGATTTGAAATGAAACAATAAACGTGAGGTTAAAGTGCAGACTGTCCAAATACATATGGACTGCACTGTAATTGTTGAGGAGAGAGACAGAGCGAGCGGATTAGAGTGAACATGAGTACAGAAGGATATAATATAACCGGTATTGAGCTCTATTGTATGTTGTCCATCTCTATGAATGGCGTGAATTATTCCGGAGGGTACTGTACGTGACAATGAAGGAGGGAGTGTGAGAGAGTGAGAGACAGAAGGAGGGGGGGATGGAGGAATGGTACTCACATCGATGAGAGCAGCCAGGCCAGCAAAGAAAGCAAGAAGGTAAAAGGTAAATCTCCAGCTGAAAGAGAACACACAAACTCAACACCCAGCAAATACGCACAAAAACACAATGTTACAGTCTCAACACCCAGCACATACGCACAAAAACACAACGTCAGAGTCTCACCCAGCACATATACACAAAAACACAATGTTACAGTCTCAACACCCAGCACATACGCACAAAAACACAACGTCAGAGTCTCACCCAGCACATATACACAAAAACACAATGTTACAGTCTCAACACCCAGCACATACGCACAAAAACACAACGTCAGAGTCTCACCCAGCACATATACACAAAACACAATGTTACAGTCTCAACACCCAGCACATACGCACAAAAACACAATGTTACAGTCTGTATATATGTATCTAACTAAAGGAGATTGCACCACAGCACCTCAGGTCTGTTTCTGTTTCTTAGTAGACAATGATAAAATTCCTGAAGATTTGAGCGTCAGACTCAAATTTCTTTTTGCTGGTACAGCCATTTAAAGTTCGCCAGGTGGCACGATTAAAAGCGTGTTGTGGCACGAAATGTGATTTTTAGAGGTCCATAACTTTGTAAGGACAAGCCATAAATCTTAGTAAATTTGTATGTAGAGACATTTTCTATGTAGAATTGATATATGCTCTCAAGACAAGCATCTCCTTTTATTCAGGAGATATTTGGCCCTAAAAAAATGTCCTGGAGTTGGCATGGAATGACCCTCAACTATCCAATCTTAGTCCCAACACCTATATATATATATATATATATATATATATATATATATATCCAGTGCAGTCGGTAAGTATTTGGACAGCGGTACAATTTCTGTTCTTTTGGCTTTCTACTCCAGCACATTGGATATGAAATGAAATGATGAATATGAAGCTAAAGTGCTAGAGAGCTTAAAATAACCCTTTTAATTTCATCACATTTACATCCATATTGTCTAATGCGTATAGGAATTCCATCCCTTTTTATACCTGGTCCCCTCACTTCTGACAGTTGGCTTCTCGGCTGTTCCTGATTAGTCAGGTGTATTCACTCACACCCTTAGTGCAGGTATAAGGAAGCTTTACAGGGATGTGTATGGGGGCTGGTCACTGTCATCGGGATTGCGAACAACATAACATGACTGGGACACACAACAAACCGATTGTAGCATACACAGCCACAGATATGTACAATGTGTGTGATCAGACAATGCGGCAGTGTGTAACATCCCTGCACACAATTACACTTCACTAGTTCCATCGTCCGAATGTATCCAATAATGTTCCATAGACTCACACTCCACAAACCCAATTACACAACACAGCCAGTCTGAGCACCCTGTATACACAACTGCACTGTTATTGAAATTGGCAGGCGACTGTGTGTATAAGACAAACTATAATACAGACTGTGTGTCTCTGGGTTATAAAGTGCACTTTGTGCCACTGGCATTGCGCCCTCAATCAGATCACACAAAACAACACCAAGAAAAATGTGCTTAAAGTGGTGTCCTCATTGCACAGGGTAGCTATGCTGATGTTGTCAGATAAATATATAGAAGCCAACAGGCTAATTTGTCATTGCCACTGTCATATGCAGTTGCTTTGGTATCCTAACTTCATACATTGTTAAATATCTGTAACACCCCTATAATCTAAAATGGAAGAGTCCGATTGCAATGACCAGGATTGCCACGGTGGATCATTCCACTTTCTAAACCAGGTTTAATCCACCTGTTAGTTGGCTGTATTGTTTTGGCAGCCATTTTAGCCAATTCGTCATTGCCGCTGTCAAACACGGTTGCCGCGTACTGAGCATGTGCGGCATTTAGGTGTGCGGTCGTGTGAGTGCGTGCCAAACGGCGCTTCCTACCTCGCCTCCCGGAACTTCTTCAGCAGGCTGGGCCGGTCCTGATTCCGGCGACGCCGGAACCATCTCTGGACCTGACGCACCGAGCTGCCCGTCTGTTTGCTCAAGCTCTCTATCGAACTCTGACAGGAAAACAAGCAGAGAGACGCCATTACGACACAGTGAGGACAATGGCGATTAAAAACAGGCGGGGTTAGTTCACCGGATACCCCCATTTAGACATTTTAGTCATCAGAATTCAACAGTAGGAGCTGCGCTGAAGGATAATGTTATACTTTTCTGTGCTCGATTGATCTTGCCTGGTGCCATTAAGCTAACAAAGAGTACCAGAAGGCAGGGTTTGTATATTTTGAGAGTATTTCATAGGTTCTGATACACCAGACAAGCTCAGTAAAGAGTACAAAAATATTTGAATCCAAAGCATACATATTTGACCCATGTCTGATTGTTGTACCCTGTAATAAGGTACCTAACCTGAACTGCATCCATACCCAGCTGCATAAAACTGATGGTACATTTTCTAAAGTAGAATGAAAATATATACACCGAGTCACTGAATGCCTCATTGTAACAGACAGGGCTGTAATAATGTGATGATTTGTTCTGGGGGCTGCAGTGCGAGGGTGCTCTCCTGGGCCTGTACCTGTGTGGGATGTTTGCTTGTGTTACAGAAGTAGGTCTCCAGTGAATGGTTGGGTTCGGCTCGAAGCCGCGCCGTCTCTCTAATGCCTAGGAGAGCAGCAACAGGAGTGGCCACCGTCCTGGAGGATGGGATGCAGGGAGAGAGAGAGTGCAAGACAGAGAGGGCAAGAGAGATAGAGAGACAGAGAGATAAAGAGATGGAGAGAGATAGAGGGAGAGAACGAGGGAGAGAACGAGAGAGAGCAAGAGAGAGAGACCGTGAAAGAAAGCAGAGCAAGAGAGAATTAATACAGACTTCCTTATCTACACAGTAAAGGTAAAAACAACAGCAACAGCAGAAAAATGGTGAAGCAGAGTTGAAGTGAGATTGAATATCAGCACACAGCAGCTGCCAGCACACAGAGTGGTATGGTGAGAGTACATTGAACCAATCAGAGGGAGGCAAAAACAAGCCAAACAAAGAGCGGCAGGCGGAGCCTGGTACAGGAGCCGAGAGCGGAGGAAATGCTGGAGCGGCACCGACCTCTCGAAGACCTGCCGGACGAGCAGGAAGCAGAGCGCCAGGGGGATGGTGACCCACAGGTCAGCCGTTTTGGCGTAGACCTGGCCGTCCCGGTCCTCGAGGTCAGCCCAGCCCAGGCCCTCGGGGAACCAAAGCCGCTCCTGCCAGAACCAGTCGCTCAGCCATGTCACCATGCTGCAAGAGACACCCACCAATCAGACGCTGCAGGGCACTGACGGACGCACATGCCGGCCAATCAGGCACCAGGATACATTTACACACGATGCACACAGAAACTGTAGCGGATTAACATTCACATAAAACTGACCAATCAAACACAACAGTACAGTGACACTCATACACGCTGGCCAATCAGGCACCATAATACATTTACACACATGATGCACACAGAAACTGTAGTGGATTAACATTCACATAAAACTGAACAAACACTCATACACACACTGACCAATCAGGCACCATGACACATTCACATAATGGATGAATGGTTGGATTACATGTGTAGTTTCTGCAGGGGAAAAAATGAGAAAGGCCGCTGCCTGAAAGCAGATACAAATACACACTTACACATACACTTACACTTATCACCACTAGGGGCTCCACCTCTGAGTGGATGGGCAGACATTTTCAGTAAAAGCACTGACCAATCAGATGCCACCCTGTTCATGCAATGGCCAATGGCAGGACATACATGTACAGTACATTTTACACACGCTTACAATAGACCTTACAGCTCACTAAACTTGCACACACTAACCATATGAATATACACACTGTCCCTACAAACTCTACATTACCTTAGAAACACACAGAACCTGCGGCGATATTACATATTCTTACAATTTACATATCTTAACTTGCATCAAATATAAAGACACTTTGGGCCTCTATACAATTTTGAATGGAGATTCAAAGCACAATTTAGTCCAGGACGAGGCTTAATCTGTGTCCGTGACACCGGCCCTATAAACCGTAATATCAACACACAGAGAATGGGGAGATAGTGTACCCTCCCACATAATGACTGTACAAATACAACAATGCATTGTCACACAAACACCACATTTACATGCCCCGAATGTAAACACAGCACAGTGTATTTACCCCCACGTAGGAGAGAAGTGGAAGGAGCTCAACCACTCTTCAAGACAGATTCGCACTGTTCTCAAGCGCACACGGTCACGTGGTCTAAGGAAACATGGCCTAACCCCAGCCATTTTGAACGAGATGTATGGAGATGTATCGGATCATCGTCGGGGGGGGGGGGAGGGGGGCTGGATTGACCCAAACAGATGGGCAACGGAGACCTGACTCGTCACAGAGTCGGGGCGGAGATGCCAGGCTTGCTCTCCGGCATTTGGAAGGAATTCCAGTGGCGGTCTGGAGACACCCAGAGTGCGGAGCGACTGCTGAGCAGAGGCGGACATCTCAAGTTATCTCTGGGTGGTCACATGATGCCCATTACACTGGGCATGTCACGTTAAACAGCTGGGCTGAAGTTCACTGCAAAAGGGGACTTCTACCGTTTTCCCCCAATTGACATATACTGAAGCAGTTGGAAAATAAAACATTGGACGTCTGAACAACTCTTTCACAAGGAGTCACACTTTTTAAAAAAATTTTTTTTTTAATGTACACTTTTAAAAGGCAGTCAGCATTGCTGACTACTATTAAGAAGGTCTTGTGAAGGCTTACCATTTTAAATCAAAATAATAATAAAAAAAAGGGCCATCAGCAGCCAGTGAAAGAGGGTTCTGTTTGGAATGTTCTGGAAAGAGTCTGCACAGCAGCAGTCGTAAGCCGTTTGGGCACAGTGTCAGCCGTGTCACAGAAACGAACGGGAGCGTGAAAGCGATCCTGTAGATCCGCACACGATTTACAATGCAAAGCTCGCGTAGCGCAAATCCGCCAATTTAACGCGCAACCGCATGCATCTCAGGCACGGAAACACATGGCGAGGCGCCGACGGACGGGGGAAGGCAAGTGTCTCACCGAGCTCTAAAGACAACCACTCACCAGCGCTAATGCGCGCGATAACCCAGCAACCGACCTTGTGGTGAACATGCATTTCTGGGATATCAGATTTAAAAACTGTGCGCAATAAACATCATAACATTTTCCGTTTAGAATTGTTACAGTAGTCGTTTTACATAAAGAAGCAAAGAAAACAAATACTGATGTTCAGCCAACTTAATTTGGTTGAGAGTGCTGTATTTAGGCCTACATGTGCCATGAAATTACCCAACAACGCTTAAACAAAACTGGCAACACCACCCTAGGCTCGGTGAATTGGATATTTATTAGCAGTTACAGCATTTTAATAGGCACCCTGTGTGGGAAACTAAGCAATAGTGATTTGGGTATTCCTCGCCCTAAGGGGCACCCACACTGTTCCACAGCCTATTCAGAGGCAGATGAGATCTCTGCCCCGGGGCCTACCATTTCCCCCCCAGCGGAGCCTGCCTGGCCCTTTCTGTCTGGCCTGCCTTTGTGCTGGGTGCCCTGAGATGGCTCAGCTGGAGACACCATCCACTCCACTCTTACAGACATACATCACATTTACATTCTACTGCAAAGTGGTCCATTCTGTTGATAGCTCAGGAAAAGGCGTTCTTTTAACAACCTGGGGGAAATTATTTGGGCCTAGTTGCTCGTGCAGTGAAAGAAAGAGAAAGCAGAATAAAGATGCCTATTGCTCAGTACCCCAAAATGCAAAGTGTGGTTTTTGGCTCTCTCCCGGTGTGTACGTGTGCGTGTCAAGTGAGCATCTGTGTGCGAGTGTGTGTGTGAGAGTGCGCACACATGCATGGTGTGTTCATCTGTGAGTGAAAGAGTGTGAGTGTATGTGTGCGTGTGTGCAGGTGTAAATATCTTCAAACATTAGAGCAGCTAACTTGTAAGACCACATTGAAGATCTCTCGGTCATTACATTAAACCCACTTCCACATAGATTCCATCCATGAGGACTTAAGTGCTTTCCTTTCCCCTTTTTCAAATAGGCCCAGCAAAGCCAGATTAGGTTTCTCAGCAAAACACTGAATAAAGCACCAGGCTCACAAGCATTAACCAACCCCCAATTCAGGACTCCACCTCCACACACATGATAATAAGTTCACCCCCAATGAAACTTGCATTCTACTACATTTTATTAAAGTCAAGTAATTCACATTGGTGGAAGATGAAACCTGCATTATCCGAACCCCAGCTCCAGCTGCTCGGTGTATGCGCGTTCGTTTGTGTTAAGACACAAAGCTCAGGGAATCGGATTCCTTTTCCAAACAGAGTGTATATTGAATTAGAAAACTCTCCGAGGTGTAGATGGGATAGAGCTCTTGTGAGGTGCCTTGCTCAAGTTTCGGCGCCTCGCCCCAATAAAAATAAGTTACTGAATAAGCACCAATAAAGTATAAAAGAATAAAAGAAGAATGCGGCCTGCGTGAGGATGTGAACGGAGACCCGTCTGAAAGCAGTGGCCTCAGAGCCGGCCTATCAAATTTCAGGAAGAACTTCTGACCTCACTCTCTCCACCCCAGCGCTACGCCCTGTCCCCTCGCTCCAAATGACTCCTGAAATTACACCTGCTCAAAACTAAAAACGACAAAAGAATTGAGAAAGGGAAACTAATTCACCGTAACAAAAGCACAGCTGTACCACCCAGACTGAGGCACCGAGGTGGACGTCGGACCACCAGCCAATCGGCGTAAGGCTCTGGAACAGTCGTGCCAGTGCACTTACTCTGCTGCCCTCTGATTAACGTACGGATTGACCAATGGTCTACAGAGTTTTTGTAGGAGAGAACCACCCACTTGGACCAACTGGGACAGGAATGCCTTTCATTCCATTATGCAAATGGTTCCCACCAGAGGAGCAGAAGTCCTCCTACTGGAAGTTCAGAACAGTGCAGGTTTTGTCACAGAATTGTAACCCCATTTCTATAGAGTACCATAGAGTAAGAACTACAATACAAAGTTGCCCTGAAGGCCTACTTCTCTAAAGAGTCCTCAGCATACAATATAAAAGTTTCAAAAAATGGATTTCCCCAAATTCTGTTACTTCTATGACTATGGCTGAAACCATTTTCACTCCAGGTTCATGCGATTCAAGCATCACTCCAAGACAAACATCTGCCGCTGAAATTATCCAGCTTGGATGCAAATTAAACCCATCTAACAAGAACACCCAACAGGGCTTCTCTGTCAACGCTTGAACCCAAAGTTGCTACTTCGCAGTGCCAGTCCATGGAAATTTTTTGTGCTGTGCAGGCAAATGTATTGTGTCGCAATATGAAACAAGCCATTTAAGGTAAGGAAAGGCAAAATTATATTTTTGCTTTGGTCTCAGCTTCAGGAGTGACAACGGGAAAGGCAAGTCAGTTTTCCCCCCCTCAGATACACATCATTCGGTCTTTATATCCAAAATAACTCTTTGAAAAGTACACAGTTTTTAAATGTATTTTCATAATATCTTATTAACTACGCTCAAAATGGCTCAAATGGAACCCCATCTCGTTAAATGGTCCTTTGTCAGGCAAATGGCGTTTTGCTTTGTCTGAGTGCCTCCACACTTCACACCTATGATAGAGTATAGAATCAAGCCAAAAAAAAAAAAAAAAACTTTTTTCCTGAGGGTGTACAGCAGGCACCAAACAACCAAACAAAAAAAACAAAGCAGTAGGGCGTCTCGACTCTCATCATACCAGTCTGGCCTACAAACAACTTCCCCTGCAGCTGAAAGGCTAACAAATAAATCCCAAATTAAATGCTGCAAATCAACAGGTTTCTGATCCAGGCGTAGCAGCAAGTGGACAAAATAACAAACTTGAGGGTTTTGTTGCAAGTTGACTGACATTTTTCATTGAGGAAACCTTACCAGTGAAAAAAAGATGAACAAACCAAAGGAGTATGTTTGTAAGAACAAACACAACAACAGGGACCGTGATTGGTCAATACCTGCAGGCCTCTACCCATTCATTCCCAACAGGGGCTGCAGAGGAATAGCCAAAAAAAGTATCTGCCCTGTGCATCGTCTCATTGGTCGTTACCAACGTGATTTCGGAACGTCCTCTCTATTTCCTACCAGTAAAGTGATGTCACTAACATCTGATTCCAGTTGTATTGTTCCTGGTCAGATAGGAGGAAGTGCAGGGGAAATCTGGTGGTGTTGGCCTGAAGCCAAGTGGCAGTGTGCAGTACCGCTTTAAGAGTTGGGCCTGTGACCAGAGCACTCTCAGTCAAATCCCACATGAAGCATCGATGCTGTTGGACCCTAGAGTGATGTACTTAACCTGAATAGCTTCCGTAAAGACACTGAAAAGCAAGCCGTGTAAATTGATATCACATAAAACTTTTTTTTTTATTATTATTTTTTTTAATGACCAAAACTAAAATTGTGCTCCAGGATCCAGAGGTCTGGTAACCTAGAAGGATGCACAGCATTTCAAGACCTAGACGATGGCAGTTTCCCCATTATACAACCTGTTCCTGAACTTCACTCCGGCTGGGAGGTCAGAAGTCCAATGTACACTGTCCACCAACTGTGCATCTCTGAATACGTGTCTGTGTACTTTTAATCACAAAGTGAACTTGCGCAAGTGTGTAACTGCGAGTATGTGTCAACCAGGCCTGGGTCAGACTGCGGGTATAAAATACTTTACCCTTTCAAACAGCAGTATACTTCTTGCAGACGGCCGACAAATTTCAAAAGAATACATTTTTCACCAATATTCACAACAGTTATTGCTTCATGAAATCTGTTCAAAGGCCTGCCGTCAATGAGTCATGAATGACCCATTCTCAGCATTCAAATAGAACAGCTAAACAGTGGCTCATTACTCTATTTCTGTCTTTTACTTCAATTGAAAATGTGTAAAATTGCAGGCCTGTGCTAACTTGCCAGTATATAACAAGAAAAAAAACAAAAAAAACACTATGGCCTTTTTAAACTAACTATTACGGCCCTATTTTCCCATCTATTCCCTTCACCCAGTTTCAAAGCCTCCCGTAAATTTGGGAGATGACAGACGGGCACGTGCCCTCCTCCAGTACTTCTACTGGCCACTATAATAAATAGTATATTATATATATTATAATAATGTGTTATTTAGCTGCCACTTTTATTCAAAGTGACTTACAGTTGATTAAACTAAGCAGGGGAAAATCCCCCCTGGAGCAATGCAGGGTTAAGGGCACAACAGCTGTGCGGATCTTATCGTGGCTCATCAAGGCTTGAACCACCAACCTTCCAGGTCCCACTAGGCTACTGGCTGCCCCTGCTGTCTTCCGACCCTTCAGTCAAGCAGCCGAGCTGGGCAGGCCCTGCACTGGAGGCCTAGGCTTCATCAACCACAGCAGGCCCCTGCCGCCAGAAGAGTCAGGGGAAACCCACTCTCAGGGCAACCACGGACAAGAGCTGCAGTCCAATCATAGTCCACCAACACAGCGAAAGCCAAACGGCTCAACTGGACTATGGCATGAAAAGAGGAAGGGGCTGGTCACATGAACCTTTGACCAAACTTTAGGCCAGGGAGGACAAAAATAATAATGAAAAAGCTACACAGTTGCTTTATCCTGTTTATAGGCACAGCTCTGTGATAAATTACCTCAAGACCGATTCTCATAAAAGACATTCAGCGTGATATGGCAGTCAATCGTATCAGGAAGCAATTATAACTCCTGGAAAATGTGGTGTGGTGAGGAGATGCTGACACGACATCAGATAGCACGGCATCCTTTGCTGCAAATGAGGACTAAGTCACTAATTCAGGTCATGCATGGAATATTTCAGCTGCAAAATGCCTGCATTTGGAGTGTAATATGGGGGGGTGACAGCAGTTAAGATACAAGTAAATGTGACAGCCTTCAGGGTGTCCATCACATACTCAAATTCCAAATGGTTTCCTCTGTAGTGTTAGCCAATACAGAAATCACTCAGACACAGCTCCAGCTTTGTAATTCAGTGGCCAACAGGACACATAAATGATGGTAAATTCACTTATTTTTTCAGAAATAGTGTAGTAGTGAAGTAGCTGTAATATTTTTTTCACTTTATGCGTTTTTTTACAGATGCAGGCTATTCATTTTACAATGAGGGGAAACCCCAGAAAAAAGCCTAACCCGCGCAAGAAAAGGGACTTTTCAAATGCCACTAAAATAGGTTAATATTTAATTTAACCTAATAAACTTTAATAGTCACACGTTAACACGTAGCCTACTTTAGCGTAGTGACACCAGTTTTAAAGCAGACTAAGCCATTAATTGACATTAACATGATATGGAGGCGACTATCACAGCTGTAACCGGCCTGAGGCCATGAAATATGACAAAAATTTGTGGACGTCCGCCTTGAAATGATGGCCGTGGATACGCGGAATGTTTCCCGAAAACGACCGGTGTGAAACAAGCTGTCAGAGTGAGCTGTGGGAGAGCTGTGTTACAATTCTGAGGCTACAAAACATAGCGGAATCGGCTAGGCCTGAAAGTGGAGGGAGGGAGAACACAGAGCAGGCCTGCATAAATCGATCAGAAAACTCCTGTGGCCCTCCTAATACCACCATCACAGACAAGAAGACAGATTTGTGGGGTGGGAGAGATTTGTCATTGTTGGCTGTTACGGTTCAACTAAGCGTGTTGACACTTGCGACAATCATTTCCGGTAAAATTTGCGAACTTTGAAACTTTGCTAGACTTGCGGTGGAAATAGTCGTTGCTCAACAGCAAGTACATTGTGCCCGGTTTAGACTACAGGACACCATCGACTACTTTAACTACTCGTTATTATGAGACGTATCCTGCTTTATAAAATTGAGTAAAGTCTGGCGATCAGAGAGGAGAAACCACACGGTTTCCAGCTTATCAAGTTGTTCTTGTAAAAACACGAGATCTAACCTAGGGCATTTGTATACACACCAGGAAGGCAAGCTAACGTTTTGAAGGCTAACCTTCTCAGCAATTTCTTAAAGCCTATCAGGGGATCGCTATCAGCACACATGCATTGAAACATTGTGAGCTATTCTACTTATATCGCCTTTATCGCCGTGCCCCCCTTTGAACTACTACTTTACTTACTACTACTACTTACTATCGACGTGACCATTTGATTTTCACCCAGCGCGTTTCTCTTTGGGCTGTATTTAAAATGTTAGGAGGAGGGGGGGCATATATCTACTTAAATAATTTACCGAAATAAAAGCAATTCTTGTGATGTGTAGTTACTCAATAGCTCAAGCCCGGTCCAATACAGATTCACCTCTCACTCGTCACGTGATAGTCGTGATGTCCTACACGAGAGCTTTTGAAATCAAAATGTAGGAACCGCTATTTTAGTTTGCTTCTACAGTCTCCTCGCACGACACTGTTAAGCGTATGCATAAACAGAACGAACGAATCCGTTCAGGGATCAAAGAGGCCGGTATTCTCTAGCAAACAACCACGATTAAGACCTTCCATGACTGACCAAGGTGGCTAAACAGTTGCTTGCTTCTGGCTTCCTCTGGTCTGAACTAAAAAGGTGATGCTTACATGCAATATTGTCAAGCAGTGCAATGCAATGTAGCTATAGTAGAACAATGAAATCGTCAAACATTGGCTGGAGGAAATAGCTAGTTTGCCATCACACATCGCACACAACTGCACGAATAAGAAACCCGGTGGTTGTGCAGGGAGTTCTTACATTAAGGTACGACGCAGCCGTTTCGATTTCATGAGGCAAAGCGGATTATGCGACCTTTCCTTTTTTAAAAAAATTTTTTGCACGTGAGCGTTTGTGTTCTGCATCTCATCTACAGGTGAAATTGTATCAACTGTCCAACAACACGCGCCACTAGTGCACATCTGGACATTGGAGAATTGAGGATGAAAACGTACAACAAATGTGTTTCCTTACTATCGTGGTGATGAGAGTAGCTAGTCTACACGTCATATAGTGTAAAATGGTACACAGACATGCTCTAGACATCCTACCACAGTATTGCCAGATAAGCTACATCTGAATTGTAAATGAACGAGTTGCTATAGTCTACTGCACGTAAAACTGTGTGCTAACATGAGTACCTGTCACTGTATATAAATTTGATGCGTTTCTTCATTTACTTATTGTAACTGCTAGGCTACAGCTACGTCGGTCTCTAAAGATGCCAGCCCAATGCCTGTTGTGTCTGCCTCGTGTGTAGGTAGGCCAAATTAGTTCCCTGCGACTTCATCGGTGGCGATTGTTTAAGAAATACATCTTCTGCCCTACGGTGATCAGCAAGAAAATATTCAACAAGCAGTTTCCAACTGAAGCAATACAATCAGACGCGAGTACAGATATGCTAGTACATGAGAAACCATTAGGCCCAAGCGTGTAACTGCATTACCAAAACCTCGTAAGTAGCCAATAGGAAATAGTTTCGTATAACGGTAGCTACTCACTTCAGTCAGAAGTTCCACGCAGGTACGAATCAGAAGTCCCTCGTAGTTATGATGAGTAAACGCGTTAATAAAACGCACAAAACACAGTTTTCAGGCAAGTACAACTTATCTTGAGTACCAATGGCGCCGTACAAGAGAAACCAAGTTGCCTTTCCGTACGGATGAGTCAATGTCCGTGTCTGTTTCTTTATGGTCCGGCCTCAGTATCTCCGACGCTTGTCCTCATTATTTACGAAAAGTCTTTTAAAACAGAAATGGAAATGTGAAGGATCAAACCAGGAATGGTCGAGAATACATCCGACGATCGAACTTGTACTTCTAGCTTTCTTGATAGTTTCTTTCCTTGTATTTATTTTTTATTATTTTTATTTTTTATCTTGGTGATTCCAGTTCAGTTGCCTCTTATTTTTATACACTCAATCCATTACTTTTGTCTTCCATCCCTCTCTGGGAATGAAGAAGAATACGATGATTGTTCCCCGGGAATAGGCGTCGGTCAGCCCGGCTGCTGTTGCACAGGACTAGCGGACTAAAAAGGAGGAGATAGGGTGGGGAGGGGGGGGAGTAGAGGGAGGAGGGAGGGTTTTAGAGTGACGTTTTTAGGCATGTGAGAAGAAGCTCATTTGCTGAAAACGTAAAAAACTCACCCTGTTTGATTTCGTAAATAGTTAACTTTTTTTCTCCCTTCGTTCGCCCTGACGCCTCTGTAAATCATTTTTCCCAGAGATGTTTTCCCACAACTGTTCCACAATGCTATTGCAAGTGATACATTTATGGCTACAGCCTTGCAACTTCCTCCCCGTCTCCCTGCCAGGGATAACCTACATAGGCAACAAATGACCATACATGTGTAGGGATTTACGCCCGAGCGTATGGTAACCTAGGTCTATAAATGTCTTTGTGCTCTTAAGTAAATTTCGCCATCGTTTAGCTACTCGAATGTTGTGTTTGCCTCGCCGTACTTCGAAGAGTGTGCTCATTTTGGCGAATAGAATGTGGTGATAGCGTGGGGGTGGTGCACTGGGCGAGGTCTCTAAAACTGAGGTCTGTGTACTGTAGCTGTTACTCATGTGCACACACGCCTCGCAGTGGTAAAGTCATCCCTAAATACCCGATAATGTATAAGGCAACACGGGGACGCGGGGTGTGCTAGTGTTTCCGGCCATTGACGAAGACCGATTTTGCCCGTTCTGTTTGTAGCTTATCAGTCATTATAGTACAAGGTTTCGCATGTCAATTAATCGATCTCCTCTGCCGGCCTATCCAAATGAAACAAAAACAGCGGGAGTGAACGGATACCCATGAGAAAATAAACAGTTTATACATGTTACCCACGTAACCCACCGCTGCACTTAGAAACACGTATCAATTGAATGTTTAATACATTATCTAATAAACGCAGCCTTTATGCAATCGAAGTTTTAACTGCTCCCGACACCGGTCATGTCACCCCCTCTGCTGGTCGGCGTGCGCAAGTACGCAAAACGCTTCTGCGTAATTGAGCGGCAGAATGGAGCTTTCACCCAGTGTTCCATTTTTATTTGTGTTCAAAATCGATGCACCCCCCACCAATATACACACATACACATATACACACCAACAATATAATAAATTACAAAAGGCCATTCAAATTAATGCTCATGTTTTTTTATTTTAACTTAAAAAGAGAGGATCAAAAACATCAATTCATAAATAAGAAATATCAATCAGTATAATGATTAATTCATACTTATATTTTTTTTCAATTAAAGTCTGAAATATACAGACCTCAAAATTGATTCTCTAAAAATCTTAAATAAAAATTGCCCCTTTCCCTTCTTAATAAATAAATTAACAAATAAAAAATATTTCAAATATTAAAATTCCCCCAATTTCTTCCCTCCCACAATGTACCAACAGCTAAAAAAAACTACATTGCAATTTGATATTTGTTGCTTTTTCAACCCCTATGCTATGCTCCTATAATAATAATAATAATAATAATAATAATAATAATAATAATAATAATAATGTTTATTTTGCATTTTTGTTGTTTTTTAAACTTATTTTCGTAAACTAAATTATTTACAGTTAGAAGTGTCTTCTTTTTTTTCTTGAAGTCCTTTTAAGTAGTTCATTTTTTTCTTTTCTTTATAGGTAGAGATGCGAACTCACAACATGATAGACCAAAAGCAGTAATACATTATATTTCATAATTCCACTTTTTAATCCCAACGGTCTCATCTCCAGCCCAATTACGCCACGTTCCTTCTCCACAAATTATTACACCTTCCACAACTAACTAAACGCATCAATCAAACCAAATTCTTCTTTTCTAGGCAAGTAAACTGATATGTTTTTGTGTGGTTGATTTGAGCATGGACAGCTGTGTGTGTGAGAGAGAGCGAGAGAGAGAGAAATCTTGAAAGTACAGTATGTATTAATTTCTTTGTTGCTGCGTATGCATTGAGTCAGTATACATGTATTGATATTTGTGATTCGAGTCGTACGGTGTGATTATGACGTTGTGTGGCCAGTGCATTTGTACGCTAAGCGTTAACGGCAAGTCAGAACACGGACTCCCCAGTGAGTTCTTCACTGCAACCCCTCATGATCTCCACCTGTGGGAGAGAGAGACAAGGAGATAAACATGTTACTCAGACACTGTCATCATGCTCAGCTGTGTGTCACACTGACTACTCACACACTGTGTGTCGCATTGACTCCTTACACACTGTGTGTCGCATTGACTCCTTACACACTGGTCAAACTGTGTCGCACCGATTCCTCACACACTGTGTGTCACACTGACTCCTCACACACTGGTCAGACTGTGTCGCACAAACTCCTGACACACTGTGTGTCACACTGACTCCTCACACACTGCTCAAACTGTGTGTCGCACTGACTCCTCACACACTGCTCAAACTGTGTCGCACTGACTCCTCACACACTGCTCAAACTGTGTGTCGCACTGACTCCTCACACACTGGTCAGACTGTGTCGCACAAACTCCTGACACACTGGTCAAACTGTGTTGCACTGACTCCTAACACAGTGTGTGTCACACTGATTCCTTATACACTGTGTGTCGCAATGACTCCTCACACACTGCTCAAACTGTGTGTCGCACTGGCTCCTCACACACTGCTCAAACTGTGTGCCACACTGACTCCTCACACACTGCTCAAACTGTGTCGCACTGACTCCTCACACACTGCTCAAACTGTGTGTCGCACTGACTCCTCACACACTGGTCAGACTGTGTCGCACAAACTCCTGACACACTGGTCAAACTGTGTTGCACTGACTCCTAACACAGTGTGTGTCACACTGATTCCTTATACACTGTGTGTCGCAATGACTCCTGACACACTGGTCAAACTGTGTCGCACTGACTCCTAACGCACTGTGTCGCACTGACTCCTAACACACTGTGTCGCACTGACTTCCAACACACTGTGTGTCGCACGGACTCCTCACACACTGCTCAAACTGTGTGTCGCACTGACTCCTCACACACTGCTCAAACTGTGTGTCGCACTGACTCCTCACACACTGCTCAAACTGTGTGTCACACTGACTCCTCACACACTGCTCAAACTGTGTGTCGCACTGACTCCTCACACACTGCTCAAACTGTGTGTCGCACTGGCTCCTCACACACTGCTCAAACTGTGTGCCACACTGACTCCTCACACACTGCTCAAACTGTGTGTCGCACTGACTCCTCACACAGTGCTCAAACTGTGTGTCGCACTGACTCCTCACACACTGCTCAAACTGTGTGTCGCACTGACTCCTCACACACTGGTCAGACTGTGTCGCACAAACTCTTGACACACTGGTCAAACTGTGTCGCACTGACTCCTCACACACTGCTCAAACTGTGTGTCGCACTGACTCCTCACACACTGCTCAAACTGTGTGTCGCACTGACTCCTCACACACTGCTCAAACTGTGTGTCGCACTGACTCCTCACACACTGCTCAAACTGTGTGTCTTTGGTTCTTCCACTAACAATGGCACACACACCCATTTGCACTGAGAGAATCAGTCTATTCATCAGATCAGACCTGGGTCTGATACGTAATTGTTTTGGATTCAAATACTTCTCTGTGCTAAACTGATCTTGCCTGGTGCAACCTAGCCAATTGAGAGGACCACCTTTTTGAGAGTACATCGCAGGTTCCGATACACCAGACAAGCTCAGTAAAACATAGAAAAGTATTTGAATCCAACAATGTTTGACCCAATCTTGTGAGTTTGATGTGGTGAGATGACTGCAGATTCACAGCACCGCTTGTGGTAAACTGAAGCATAGCATGACTTGCTAATGCTCTGTATTACACACTAGTATTAAGTTGCTCTGTAGCCTAGCAGAATTAAAATATGATTGGAGGATGTTTGGTGTGTCTCTGCAGCTCAAGAAGACCGTCAGTGGGTGAACCAAAGAGGGTAAGACACAAGTTGGACTGAAAATGGCAGGGCTTTGGTCACTGGAGGGGGTAACAGGAGTAATGACGACACCTGGCTGACTCACAGTCTAGAATATTCCACACTGGTGTGTCAATATCAATTCAGTTACAGTGGCAGTTCTACGTCTAGCTACCCTGGCCGAACATACATTAATAAACCACAATGTCAACCAGAAATCGTCTCAAATTTCAAATTAAGGCTGTACTGTACCCAGCAAAGGTGTGTATCATACTATTCAGAGTGGCAGAGGTTAATATTTTATAAAGCTTTGTGTACAGAGCATATAAATATTCATGTCATTCATTGGGAACAATAATGTAGAGTGAATGTTGGTATGCAGTATTCAAGATCTTGGCACTGTCTAGTCTAGGCTAGCCCAGCAGAGAGTTTCAATCGCTAGGCCACCAAACTCGATTAGAACCCGAATGGTTTATTCTTAATCCTGAGGAGAAACCATTCCAAACAGGCTTCAGTACCCTGGTGTAAAATCCAGCTATGACCAGCTTGAAATGACCAGCTACCAGCTGTTTCAAAACATAGCTTTTTCAGCAGGGTAGACCAGTGACCTAAACTTGAGGTTAGGCCCAAGATAAGGTCACTGCAGCTAGTCCACTGTCGCTGTTGAGGATTCCAGGATGAGGGGCCGAACTGAAATACGGTGTGCCTTTTCATCTCCACCATTTTAGTCAGCCTAATTATTACGATCCCATTGTCTTATCTCAGACAAAAGAAGAATTGGCTCTTTCAGCAGATGCGCTCTTTGTGTGGGCCTGTGTGTACAAAGAGCCCATGCTATTGGTACAGTGAAAGGCCAGGTGCGTGAGTGTGAGTGTGTCTCTGTGTGTGTGTGTGTGTGTGTGTGTGTGCGCGCACGTGTCTGGAATAACATATCTATTCCTTCATTTTGGGCAAGCAAACAGATTCCCAACATGCACCGCTCTCTGGCAATACAGGAATTCTGGGTAACATTTTGAGTGTGTTATTGTATTTTTAACTTATTTGTCTAGCTGCCCTTGTTCTTGCTTTACACTAGAGGGGCATTGCACACTAAAATGGGCAAGTGGGGTTGTTCTCATAAAGAAATAAGGTTACTTCAAAAATGCAAACCTCAGGGACATTGTTCAGCAGAACATCCCCCACAGCGTTTCCTGGCACACTTTAAAAGGTTGCATTAATTTAAAAATAGCAAAGACAAACAAACTATTTCACATGGAACAACTGAACTATTTATTCATTGTATACCCGCGTTACACAGTTTTGAACGTCTGTGTTTTGTCTGAGATACCCAGAATTCCTAGAGAGGGAGGCTGTTCATCGGTCAGTGCAAGGCACCGTGAGTCACCACCACATCCACAAACCGTTACCTCCAAACACAGGCTAAGAGGGGGGAGAGAAGGTGAGAATGAACATAAGCTACGGAGGGGGGCAGGTAAGACAGGAAAGAACCAATCAAAAAACACCAAGTCACTCTACACTCCTCCAGTCACGATCCACAGACCCCAGGCGCAGCCCCAGAGCAACAGAGCTCCGCCCACCCAGCGCAGCCAATGGCGTGCTGTGGGCGTGTCTTTCCGTGCAGCACGGTAATAATACTTTGGATGAGAATGGATGTGCCCGGATAATTGAAGCGGGAATATTAATTATTCAGAAATCCACTCTTGTTTGACTGATTATGCCCGTGTGACCCCAGACTAACCCTGGGGGCTGTATATGGCCTGTAGTGATGGCCTTGTTTTGGGCTGGTTCTGAGCCTGGTGTGGGCCAGAGTTCTGGTCCGCTCTGGGATTCTGCAGACCCGACAGCAACACAGGTCAGAAGCACAGGACTCTTCACCAGTGTGTTCACAACACGTCTGACACTCTGTCAGGCTCTGCAGTGTGAGAGTCCTGGCCTGACTCATGGAGTTAATGCACTCCTGCATACACGTTTCTCTCACTCACTCTCTCACACACACACACGCACACATATCTCTGTCATTCACTCACTCACTCTCACACACACACATACAGTACACACACACACACACACACACATACACATGCACACACCAATACAGTCCAAATCTAAATATAAATTTGTATTATTGTAATGATATTAATGACAACAAAACACTAAGGAAACTGATCAAAAACAAAACCACCGGAAACATTTGTAAATAGAGTGGTAAAAATATCAATGAGTCATAAATCAGCAAAAGCAGTAAAATGTTCGAATATATTTATAATTATAGCAATTGTAGCTTGATAGAATCTCAGAGTGAGAGTTATTGATCAGTGTACGCAAAGATATACAAAATAAAAGAACTCACAATGCACCAAACACAATCCACGGTCGCCACGGCAACTCGCCATGCAGTTGAGCGCATGACCGGTGGCTGGCGGCAATGGCCAAAAACAAAATCGCTAATGGCAACCAACACAGGCAATCGCCACGGCAACCCAAACACAGGCAATCGCCAACGGCAACCAAGACAGGCCAATCAACTTACAACGATGTGACAGGAAGGGGGGCGGGGCTTTATTGGTCGCTAGGAAACCGTAGCCATAGCGACGTAGTCTCCGCGATTTATGATTGGACAGGAGGGTCTTGGATGTGGTTTGTTGGTTTCAGGAAAATAAAAATACAAACAGCACAAAAATAAAAAGTACAAAAAAAATTAACGAAGGATAACAGTTCTTTATTCTTTATGTATTAAAATGCTAAATATTTCAGCTACTGAATTAAATATCAGCTATCATTATGATTTTGCCTGCAGAAATTGTTAGCTTCCTTAATTTCATCACTTTTCATATTTCTACATTTCACCAGGAAGCTTACTCAGTTTGCAGAGATACAGCCAATAGGCCACACCACTGAAAATACCCTTTTATTCCTGACAAATTCAGTCATTATTTCTGAACAAAATACAGTCAGGCCTTCATTTACATAGTGTTTACAATCTTGTTACGAACAGTGTAAACTGAAATTGTTTAATAACCCAAGTATGTTTGAGGTTTATGTTTCAGGCTCACAAGCTAACCTCCCTAATGCACCCAAAGGGTTTTATTCAAAATGGAACGGAAAAAATCTATTCAAGTTAACACCTGTAAATTAATTCAGAGATAAAATGTCTACTTTCTGTTCTGATATGAACACTAGCTGAGAAATCCTGTTGGAGCTCATAGTTGAGGATGATAACATGACGATGAATATCAGACAAAAAAATAAATAAATACATCAATAAACATGCAAATGGAGGCCCGACTGCGACATAAAAACACTCTTCCTCTTCCCTCCATACCGATCCCCACGTAATCTTCTCCTCTCTCTCCCTCTCTCTCTCTCCCTCTCTCCCTTTCTCTCTCTTGCCCTCTCTCTCTCTTGCCCTCCCTTTCCCTCCTTCCCTCCCTCTCCCTCTCTTTCTCCTCTCCCTCCCTCTCTCTCCCCCTCTCTCTCCCTTTCTCTCTCTTGCCCTCCCCCTCCCTTTCCCTCCTTCCCTCCCTCTCTCTCTCCTCTCCCTCCCTCTCTCTCTCCCTCTCTCTCCCTTTCTCTCTCTTGCCCTCCCCCTCCCCTTCCCTCCTTCCCTCCCTCTCCCTCTCTCCTGTCGTCCTCACCTGTCTCCGTCTCCTGGGTCTCAGTAGGGTCGGTTGGCATCCTTGGGCCTCTTCAGCTGGACCTTCAGCCTCTTCATGCCGATCTGGAAGCCGTTCATGGCCTGGATGGCGGTCTGGGCGCTAGCGGGGTTGTCAAAACTCACAAAGCCTAAAAATAGAACACAAGGAGAAGGGAACGCATCAGCACAAGGGCTTCCCGAACTTCGCAAGCCGATATCACCCCCTTAACGAACAAAAACATTGGCTTTGACCCACGCTCATATTAAAAATGTTATAACAAAAGCCCTGCCCTTTTCGGGTGAGATTGGACACCCCTGATTCAATGGGTTCCAGCTGCTGGTTTGAGAGTGATGTAAATCGCCCAGTTTAAGCTACCCAGCTCACTGCATTGGCCCTAAATTAATAACTACTGGTCAGGTACATGTTATGGCTAAGTATGGGTTAAGTCTTACAACACGCTTAGCTAATATAGGGTTTTGTCTCATGACAGTGCGTGAAATTGTCTGTGGAGAAACGTAATTTCTTACACGGACACATAATGACTACTGGTGGTGTATGACAACGCGTTTTTCTACAGCTTTTGTTTATGTTCACCATCTAGCAAGCAAGCCAGCATTGGTTAAAAGCACATGAACATGGGAGAAAATGGGGAGTGTAACTACTTGAATTAACTTGAAATGAAAAGCATGTCCCATTAATGCATTCCCTTCCAGTGCCTGTAGCGCATCAGAAAAAAAAAGAACTGTGAATGGTTTTCTCGGAAGAAGATAAGGTATCTGAGCGTCTGGCTTCCTGTAGGGTATAAACACTGCGACGCTTGGCTGGTTTACTCAGCCCTCGAACATCCCAGCTGATGAAAGTCTCACTGCCACAGGCACTGGGGAAAAAGCAATTTCTTAAAAACAGTTATGAGCCGCCACCAGACTGCAAAGGGGAAGGGGGGGGCGGGGGTATTATGGTAAATAATGTCTACTGTCCAGCTAAAGATAAATAATGAAAAGTAGTAAGTCACCATACATCCACAATTGCTGATAGTACAAATTTAAAAATAAAAACAAATATTGGAGACCAGCCCCCCTCAAACCCCCCCCCCCCCAACACACACTATCATTTCAAATATTATCTGAAGAGGCAGAGTTCACACAGGGCAATAAAAAGCCCATCCTGCTCGGGCAAGAAGTAAAAAAAGAACAGCCTGTCCTTGGAACATTGGCCCACCAAACATGATAAACAATGAAGCAATGTAGACGAAACGAATAGCAACATGAGAATATTCAATGATGAAAGTCTGCATTTAAGTTTACCTTTCTGTTGAAATGATCTCATGTGTTAAATGTCACCCTGGATGAAGTCACATCCTAAATAGTATCACCGGAATGACATTAATTCTGCTACTAATAATAGGACACATCTTTCCTGTTGCATGAATTTGACATTAAGTATTAAACCAGAGCTGCCCAACCCTGTTCCAGGAGATATACCATCCTGTAGGTTTTCATTTCAACCCCAAAGTGGCACACCTGATTCTACTAATTAGCAGCTCAACAAGCTTACGCACTGTTGAATGAGGTGTGCTTATATAACAGGTGATAAATTTGAGTCCGAGGTGGGATTTGAACCCTGGCCGTCTCACTTGTCCAAATTATTTGTTGAACGAACGCGTTACCTGTCAGCTAAAGACGAACTCGCCTCTAGCCAAGGGCAACAACGTTCTTTTGAATTTGAGGGTTACGTCATCGGGGAGTGTTGCCGCGATAACCTGCTACCAGCCTTCACTTTCACTGCACCATCCGTGCTTACTAGCGAACTAGCTGAGCTAACCATGCTACACTTAGTTAGGATTGAAGTGAAAACCTACAGGATGGCAAATCTCCAGGAACAGGGTTTGGCAGCCCTGCTCTAGCTGTTGGATGAGGAGTGCTTTGATAGGGTTGTAGTGAAACCCTACAGGGCAGTAGATCTCCAGAAACAGGGTTGGGCAGCTCTGTATTGGCCCAGTCACAGCTGATCCTGTGGTGAACTGCTCAGGAGCGCCGCCTAGGGGCACTGTCCCACCCGGTCTCTCCTCCCTCTCACCCCCACGCCCTCTCTCACCGAAGCACTTGCTCTGGTTGGTGGCGCGGTCAACGAACACCTTGGCGGAGATGACGTTTCCGAAGGGCAGGAACATCTGCAGCATCTCTGAGTCGGTGAACTCCTGGGGCAGGTGATAGATGAAGATGTTGCAGCCCTCTGGGCCTGTGGGACAGACACACTACAGTCAGACCGACAGGCCAGAATAACAACAACAACAACCAACTACAACAGTAATAACAATAACAACAGCAAAATAACAACAACAAACTACAACAGTAATAACAAAAACACCAACAAAACAACAAGAAGAAGAACAGCAATGATAATAAACGACAACAACAATAATAATAACACCAACAAAATAACAACAATAAAACTAAGAATAATAACACCAACAACAACAACAATAATAATAAGCTACTACAACAATGAAACTACATTAACAGTATTTTCCTCTCTATTCCCTCAAATTCTGTATTTATTAGGTAATGGGGGGGGGGCGATTGGGAGGGGATTTGGTTCTTAAAATGTGTTTCTTAAAATTGATTGTATTTTGTTTTCTATTCTTTAAAAACAACAACCGTTTGATCGCAAAATCGAAATCAATAAGACATTACAAAGTGCTTTGCAGCAAACAACAACAATAACATAATAAAATAGTAATCCAGCCCACATAACAATAACACAGGGTGTTTTCATCGACATTGCAAGCAGATAAAAATAAGTCTTTAGAAGTGCTTTAAAAGTAGACACTGATTTTTCCAGTCTAATGTCCTCAGGTAGGCCGTTCCAAATCCTAGGGGCCCTACTGGAAAAGGCCTGGGCAACCTTTATCGCTAATCTATTACCCTGTCTGAGTGGCCAGGAGTGCCCTGCCTGAGAACCTGAGG
Organism: Conger conger; assembly: GCF_963514075.1. NCBI lineage: Eukaryota > Metazoa > Chordata > Actinopteri > Anguilliformes > Congridae > Conger > Conger conger. The sequence goes on along the minus strand of NC_083768.1, from coordinate 43,399,916 downwards.
CTGCATAAGGAGTTAGAACGTGATGCAGACCTGGCTCAAATACCTAATTGTTTTTGTATTCAAATACTTTTCTATGCTTTACTGAGCTTGTCAGGTGCATTGGAACCTCTGAAATACTCTCAAAAAGTGCAAATCACTTTCTTCTGGTCTTCTTTGTTGACTCAGTTGCACCAGGCAAGATCTGGAGTTAAAAGGTCAGTGTTGTAGCCTCGGGCCAAGCCTAAAGTGATTAGTAAAATATAAAAATGGATTCTGAAACTGACTGGCAGCCAATGCAAAGTGGCTTGTTAGAGGGATTTGGAAAGAGCTGAAAAGGCAGAAGACACAGCTGAAAAATGGCTGAGCAGAGACGCTAAAAAAAGGCGCGATGGCGAAAGACAGGAAGCTGAGTGGCACATCACACACAGGAAGTGGCGTCACCTTCTCGCTGCTGTTGTTGCTGGGGCTGCTGGTGTTGCTGAGCAACCAGGGTGTGTTGCTGTGGAAAGGGCTGGCCGACCAATCCGTAAGCAGCTGGGTAAGCCGCTGTTGGGGGGGGGGGGGGGGGGCATGTAGAGACACATTTTATGTTGGCTTTTGAAATGCATACAGACACATACACGCACACACACACACACACATTCACACACACACATGCGCGCACACACACACACACAGGCCCTCACACACGCACACACACATACACACACACACTCACACACACACGCGCACACACTCATACAGCCACACATACACGCGCGCACACACACACACACGTGCGCACACAGGCCCTCACCTGTGTAGTGCTGCATGCCTGCATATGCCTGCTGTAAAGGATCCAATGCTGCTACAGGACTCTGAGCTGAGAGAGAGAGAGAGAGAGAGAGAGGGAGAGAGAGAGAGAGGGAGAGAGAGGGAGAAAGAGAGTGAGAGAGAAAGAGAGAGAGAGGGAGAGAGGGGGGAGAGGGTGAGAGAGAGGGGAGGAGGGAGGGGAGATGGGAGAGAAGGAGGGAGGGAAGTGGTGAAACCAAGAAAAACACACGGTGTGGAATGTGCTTTTCATTAATTAAAAGTGCAGATGTCTCAGCTACGAATTTAACATATCCATATCAAGAAAGGTGTTATGCCTGTAGTGAAGATTATTACCATTCCACTTGCAAGGATAATGTTTAGTAGGCCTGTCTGCAAAGTGACATGTTCAACAATATGCTGTCTTTATAATGAGGAAGAAAACCGAGTAAAAGCAATTATATATATATATATATATAATTTTTTATTTTTTTTATCAAAACATCACCACATCACAGAAATGTGAACACCTGATTCCTGCCTAACAGGTCCTTACCTGGGTACGGGTGAACCCCATTGGTGTACAGTGTCTCAGAAGCTGGCTGCCCATTGGGTGTGGGTGGCAACGCGCTGTAGCCGTTGACTCCGATTGGTGGAGGCAGGGCAGGAACGGGTGTGGCTGCGATGGCGGGGGGCGTGTTCGTACCTGGAAGAGAGGACCAATCACATGGAGGTACGGAGACACACTGCTAAAACTGTCTGTCTTAACAAGTGCAATAGTCTTATAATGAGACTTTTTTTAATGAGAGAGTGTTTTAGTCTTAGAGTCTTTTTTTTCACTCAAGTAACAAATATAAGCTTGTTACTTGACAAGTGACATTTTCTCACTGCACTTGCAAATCCTGAAATGATTCAAACTGTTTCAGCTCATACCTAGCTAAACCAGCTTATGACCAGCTTGACCATGCTGGTTGACCAGCTCATACCCAGCTACACCAGCTTATGACCAGCTTGACCAGCTCAATTTCCAAGCTGGTTAAGCTGGCATAGCTGGATCTTACAGCAGGGAAGGCTTTCCAAAGGAGGGAAGAGAAAGCGCTTGAGACACAGGGTGTATGTAAGCCCTAAACACTCACCCGAGGAGGGGGCGATGGACGTGATGGGCGTGGCGATGATGCCATTGGCGTTGATGGCGGCCATTTGCTGCAGCTGCACCGCGGCGACCGTTGCCACGGGAGACAGGTACGTGGACTGGGCAACCAGAGCCTGCTGCTGCACCAGCTGCTGGGGAAGGGAATGGAGAGATGGAGAGATGGAGAAACAGAGGGAGAAACAGAGACGGAGAAAACAGAGGAATAAAGAGAGAGTGGGACAGAGAGAGGGAGGGACAGCGAGAGAGACGGGGAGAGACAGAGAGAGAAACGGGGAGATAGAGAAACAGAGATAGAGAAACAAAGAGGGAGAAACAGTGATGGAGAAACAGATTGAGAGCGAGACAGAGAGGAGGAGAGAGAGAGTGAAAAACGGAGATGGAGAAACAGAGAGACAGAGGGAGACAGAGAGGGAGAGACAGAGAGAGGGAGAGACAGAGGGAGAAAGACAGAGAGGGAGAAACAGACGGAGAAACAGTGCGAGGGAGAAACAGAGGGAGAAACAGTGCGAGGGAGAAACAGAGGGAGAAACAGAGAGAAGGAGAGGGAGAAAGGGGGAGGACAAGGCAGACAGACGCGGCAGGTTAGGTTTCACTCCAGATTCATTATGGTCTGCATTCATTTCCCGGGCGCTGGAGTCACCGCGGTTACGGATGATGTAATTGGAAGTGAAAGGACGCGGCCATTTCCACGAAGGCGTCTCCCGGCTGAAGAACACGAGTAAGTCAGCCTTCCCCATCAGTCACACTGAAACCCCCACAGCAGCCATTACCCTGTCTGACAGCCTCTCAGCATTCAGGCCAGAGGATGAGTGGGACTTAATGAAACACTTAAAGCTAGGCTAAGCTACGATGCTAGGCCTATCCCAGTGCACCTAAAGTGTGTGGGTTAGCATGAACTAAAATATGTATGAATCAGCATAACCGTAAATTGTCTGCCAGAGGACCAGCTCAGCCATTCCTTTCCTGGAGCACTATGTGTGGAAGGCCTGAGGCCTAGATCTGGTGTAGTGTCATGAGTCGCGGCTCACCGCCTCGACACTGACTGTAATGCCTTCCACATTCATGCCTGTGGGTGTCTAATCGTGCTTCCCCCCCCAGGTACTCACGGCCTGCGTGTAGGCGCTGTAGGCCCCGAAATGGAGGGTCATGGGACTGAAGACCCCCAGCTGGGAGGCCACCTGCTGCATGCGCCTCAGACCCCGCTCCTTCTCCGTGTCGGCAAACTTCACCACCAGACTGGAGGAGGCCCCCTGTGGGAGGGGAGAGAGAGGGGGAGAGGGAGGGAGAGGGGGAGGGAGAGAGAGAGAGGGAGGGGTAGGGATAACAGAGATGACAGGGAAGAGGTGAGTCAGAGTCACTCACACACAGTTCACATCAGACATGCATGACATTTATTTTGTTCCAGTCTTGCACTACAAAAAATAACTGTCTTAAGTCTTTTAGTCTTGTAATGAGACAAGATCTTTTTTTCCTCTCTCAAGAAGAACATTTTGGTTTATTGACTGTTTGTCAGACCAGTGAAATGTTCTTGATTCATGTTCATTTTTGTCTTATTTAGAGCAATAACATGAAATAAACTAGAAATAAGACTCAATATAAAACTAAAATACATGTTAGACTGACTTTTTTTTTGGGTTTTTGCAGCGCGGTTTTCATGGAGGAAAGAGTGGAGAAACCCAAGTATAAAAAGTAGTTTGCTTTGTAAAACTATCTTAAGAGACATAGTTTAATTCAGTGTTAGATGGAGGAAGGACTGCACTTTGGTGTGATTGATGTGAATGTCTGAGTTTGTCGAGCCGTGTCGGGGGAGAGGAGGGGGGGTCGGGGAGACGGTGGGGGGGTCTCACCGGCAGGGTGCGGCTCCCGTGCAGAGTGCTGATGGCAGCCTGCGCCTCGGCGTGACTCTGGTACTTCACAAACGCGCAGCCTGCCAATCAGAACGCATCGTCAACCTCCCGCCGCATGACATCATCAGCACTGACCCGCGTGCGTGGAGCCCCGCTGATCACATTCAACGCATCATCAACCAGGGACCGCATGATGCGCACAACGCATCATCAACCAGGGACCACACCTTACACAGAACGTGTCATCAATCATGGTATACATAACACACAATGCAACATCAACCAGGGACCACTGGATACACAGGACACATCATCAATCTCGGTCCACATCACACACAACGCATCATCAACCAGAGACCACATGAGACCCAGAACATGTCATCAATCATGGACGGCATGACACAGCATGTAATGCGCCATCGACCAGCATTCAAATATTTCAACACATTATCAACCATGGTGGTCCAAGCGATACATTCCTCATACAATTACACACAATAACACAGTACTTCAAAAACAAATTCTCAGGATCTATACCTTCATAGTAAATGTAAGTTTGTTATATAATTAGATTTTTATTTGTCAGTTATTCTCAATTTCTTATTAAAGCTCATGTCAAATCAGTACTGCATCCTGCCAGTCATGACTGCACCTTCTGTAACTTCTGTAATCTTCTTTCAGACATTAAACCCTGGCACTTATCGCAAAGAGTGGGGGGTTCCCTGGTGTCCTGGCTAAATTCCCAACTTGGCTCTCTCAACCTGCCACCTAATCATCCCCTGATTTAATTACGTAAAATCATTCTCTCCCTCTCCACCTCCACAGCTGATGTGGCACAAAATGGCTGCCGTTGCATCACCCAGGTGGGTGCACCACATTAGTGGTGGTTGAGGCTGGTTTCCCCTGATCACCGTAAAGTGCTGTGAGTCACCAGCTGGTGAGAGAAGCTCTATATAAATGTAAGTGATTATTTTATATCTACGTTCTGAACTATCCTGTCACCTATTGCCATGTGCGTACATACTGTGCATAGCTGCCCCCAGCCTTGATCAAGTTTATCATTACAGCTCAATTCCCTGCAGTCACTTTTATTGTTTTTGTGACGTACTAGAAATGGTCTCCAACCCTGGTCCTGGAGAGCTATAGGGTCTGCTGGTTTGCACTTAATTAATCAATTAGAGCAGTCGATGACACAGTTAACTCTCCTCACCTGGGTACCTGGGTCTCAACAGGGTGCTGATTTTAAGGTGAAAATAAAAACCAGCACACCCAGTAGCTCTCCAGGACCAGGCTTGGCGACCACCGCACTAGATGAAATAAATCTTTGGGCACTGATTGGCTGAGGGGCGGACCGGTGGCTTGATTGACAGGTGTTACCTTTACTGGTGCCGTCGGGCCCTCGCAGGACTGTGCACTCGTCGATGGTGCCGAACGGCTCGAACATCTTCCTCACGTCCTCATCCGACTGCTGCTTCCCCAGCATGCCCACAAAGAGCTTCCTGTCTTCTGAGGGGGAGAGGAGGAGAGGAGAGAGGGATGAGGGCCGGGGAGGGGAGGAGGGGAGGAGAGGAGGAGAGGAGAGGGATGAGGGCCAGGGAGGGGAGGAGAGGAGAGAGGGATGAGGGCCAGGGAGGGGAGGAGAGGAGAGAGGGATGAGGGCCAGGGAGGGGAGGAAGGGAGGAGAGGAGAGGGATGGGGGCCAGGGAGGGGAGGAGAGGAGAGAGGGATGAGGGCCACAGAGGGGAGGAAGGGAGGAGAGGAGAGGGATGAGGGCCAGGGAGAGGAGGAGAGGAGAGAGGGATGAGGGCCAGGGAGGGGAGGAGAGGAGAGAGGGATGAGGGCCACAGAGGGGAGGAAGGGAGGAGAGGAGAGGGATGAGGGCCAGGGAGGGGAGGAGAGGAGGAGAGGAGAGGGATGAGGGCCAGGGAGGGGAGGAGAGGAGAGAGGGATGAGGGCCACAGAGGGGAGGAAGGGAGGAGAGGAGAGGGATGAGGGCCAGGGAGGGGAGGAAGGGAGGCGAGGGGAATGGAAGAGGAGGTACAAGAAGAGATGAAGGGATGGGGCGAAAAAAAAAAATATATATATAAAGTAGTTAGTGCCCTATTTTTGCAAACATACACACAATTACACATGCAAACTCCTTTGCACATTAATTCATCCACACACACACACACACATACGTGTTTCCATGTACACGCAGTAAAATTATGCTACAAAGCCAACATCATTAAAATTCATATAAAATCTGCACATGCATTAAAGTTTAAAAATATGCATGTAGTACACCAGAGGTGCATAATATATTCATGTAAAATTAATTCTGTAATGTAATGTAATTAATTATAAAAAAAGAATCCTGCAATCTTGCAAATGTCCACCAGGGGGCAGAGCTAACACATTTCCCAAAAGGAACCGCTTGACTCTAAAATAGCAGTGACACAAGACCCCTCCCCCTCCCCTCCCCCTCACACACGGAACTTTATCTGCTCGAGATAGAGGTTTCTGCTGAGCAAACTTGTACGAGTGGGAACTGGTATCAGTGCATATAGAAGTGTGTGTCAGACCGTGTGGTATCAGTGTGTGTAAAGGTGTGTGAATGGGAATTAAGTGTGTCTCTAGAGGATTTATCTCAGGGTTAGGTAAAGAGAACAATTATAGATGTAAAAGTCTGTAGGGATTTAGATTTAGATTTTTTAGATTTTTTTTTCTAACATAAATGTGTGTGCTGGTGGTATGGTGGAATTAGACATAAACAGTCGTGGCTACAAGCAACTATGCTTCAGGGACAGGTGTGTTTCTGAAAGCTTTCTTTACACAAAGGTGTATTATATATACAAAGGTGCTTTTATATCCAGGTGTATTGATGGAAAGGCATGTGTATATGCAGGTGTAATATTTCAAATTTGTGCAAATTATGTGTGTATAATTTGAGTTTATGTGGAGACGTTGCAGGTGTATTATGGGAAAGGTGAGGTAACAGACAGGTGTGGTATCAGGTGCATTATGGGAAGGTTGTGGCTATATGATGGCGGGTTATCAGAACGATGTGGTTACAGACATTATGGGAAACGTGTTATTGAACAGGTGTATTGATGGACAGATGCATTATGAAAAAGATGTGGCTATATGGATGTATAAGGGTGTGTTATGTACAGGTGTGGTATCAGAAGGGTGTGTTATGTACAGGTGTGGTATCAGAAGGGTGTGTTATGTACAGGTGTGGTATCAGAAGGGTGTGTTATGTACAGGTGTGGTATCAGAAGGGTGTGTTATGTACAGGTGTGGTATCAGAAGGGTGTGTTATGTACAGGTGTGGTATCAGAAGGGTGTGTTATGTACAGGTGTGGTATCAAAAGGGTGTGTTATGTACAGGTGTGGTATCAGAAGGGTGTGTTATGTACAGGTGTGTATTCAGAAGGGTGTGTTATGTACAGGTGTGGCATCAGAAGGGTGTGTTATGTACAGGTGTGGTATCAGAAGGGTGTGTTATGTACAGGTGTGGTATCAGAAGGGTGAGTTATGTACAGGTGTGGTATCAGAAGGGTGTGTTATAAAATGTTCTTATGGACGTGTGTGTTTACCTCCTCTGCCTTCACTGTCAGCTGGCTTCACCTGGATGGGCCGGTTCATCTGAAATCCAAAGGACTGGGTTAGCCGGGACATACTGTACTTGTGTCTGTAACAGCCTTCTACAGGGTGTGTTTCTGGGCAGAATTCATCAGTAAGGTGCATGGGGGGGGGGGGGGGGGGGGGGGGGGGGGGCAGTGACACTCCATCTAAACACAGTACTGTAAAACTGTGTGCGTGTTAAAATTTTTCTCTAAAAGATAAACTTTCTCCATCTCACTCACACCTCTCTCACACCTTCCCTCTCTTTCACAAACACCTCTCTGTCTCTCACCCTCTCTCTCTCTCTCTTTCTCTCTTTCTTTCTCTATCTCTAGGGTGACCAGACTCCCCTTCAGGTCCGTGTATACAGTACAATGCAAAGAGAACCTACGATAATGAGTACCATAGAATCAGAAAAACCATTAAAATACGATACGACGACATTTTCTCAGACAGGCAAGTGAAAAGGATCTGAAATACAGGGCTGTCCCGGGTAAAACAGGACGTCTGGTCATCCTCTCTGTCTTTGTCTCTGTCACTGTCTCTGTCCTCTGCCTCTCTGTCTCTCTGTCTGTCTCTGTCTCTCTGTCTCTGCCTCTCTGTCCTCTGTCTCTGTCTTTGTCTTTGTCTCTGTCACTGCCTCTGTCTCTGTCTCTGTCCTCTGCCTCTCTGCCTCTCTGTCTCTGTCCTCTGTCTCTCTCTCTGTATATGTCCTCTGCCTCTCTGTCTCTCTCTGTCTCTGTCCTCTGTCTCCCTCCTTCTTTCCCCATAACCTCCGTCTCGCTCTCGCTTTTGCTGTTTTTCTGCGTTTTCTGTCGAGCGGCCTGTCTCTCTCTAACCCCTCCCCCGCCCCCCTGTCCTCCACGCAGGATTGAGGGAGAGCAGAGATTAAAACGCTCGCCGGCTAATCTGGATTACGTAAGAGACAGGATTAGATTGCAGAGGAGGGACCGTGTGAGAGGAGCCAAAGGAAGGAGTGCAGAGACAGAAGATAGAAAGGGAGATAGAGAGGAAGAGAAAGAAATGAAGACAGAGGAAGAAAGAGAGAGAAATAAATGAAGAGAGGAAGAGAGTGAGAGAAAGAAATGAAGTGAGAGGAAGGAGGAAGAGAGAGATAGTGAGAGACACAGGAAGAGAGGAAGAGAGAAAGGAAGAGAGAGAGAGGGAGGGAGGGAGGAGAGACCAAAAGAGCCAGTATATTCAGGTGTAGATCTTGCTCACTTTCCCATGACATTAATGTAAAACTGTCACAGGCTTTTAGACTGGAAAGACAGAAAGTTCCGGTACAATATTCCATCATTTAGCTGCACATTTTCTATTTAAAGTAGCCAGGTAGTAAGTTATGTACAATACGGACGGTGACACTTCTTCCACAGGCCTTTCACACAGTGCATTATTCACCTGCTCTCCCCTCGTTCTGCACACTGAAACTCAGCCTGGCCAAGTGTACAATGACTAAGCATCATTCTGGACCCATTCCAATATGAATAATTAATACTCGTCATAGGACATTTCCCTCCGTGGCATAAGCCCTGACACACCCCAAGACTTTATTAATGGCGTGTCCAAGCCTCTCACTACAATCTGCGATACCGCAGAATATCAGCTATCAATGACCTGTACACTTTAATCAGGTGATAAATCACCATCGCAGCTGTGCAGGGCTTTCTGGGTAGACGTAAATCTCTCGCGCCGACTCAAAGAACACCGTTCTCCAAGACCTAGACACAAGAACTCAAAAACAAAACAAATGTTTCTCACCGTAAGGCATTTCATCTTAAAGTAAGGGCGCATGAGATCATATTTAGTGTTTGTTTTCTCACTAAATCTTTTGTTTAAGACGAAACGGACGACCGGAGTGAGAAAAGAAGAAAAACACAGGGATGGAGTTGCAAAGGGAGGAAAAAGAGAGAGAGAGAGACTTTTTTACAGTCCTTTTACTGAGTCTCTGATATAAGACCTCAAAGCAAAATTCACAGAGCCAAGAAAAAACTAAGCCACTAAAAGCAGACACGAGAAAGAAAAAGGGAGAGACAGAGAGAGCAAGAGAGAGGGAGAGAGAGGGAGAGAGAGAGGGACAGAGACAGAGAGAGGGAGGGAGAGAGAGAGAGAGGGACAGACAGAGACAGAGAGAGGGAGGGAGAGAGAGAGAGAGAGAGAGAGGGAGGGAGAGAGAGAGAGAGGGACAGACAGAGACAGAGAGAGGGAGGGAGAGAGAGAGAGAGAGAGAGAGGGAGGGAGAGATGAGAGGGAGGGAGAGAGAGAGGGACAGACAGAGACAGAGAGAGAGAGGGACAGAGAGAGACAGAGAGAGGGAGGGAGAGAGAGAGAGACAGAGAGAGAGAGGGAGGGAGAGAGAGAGAGAGAGAGAGAGAGGGAGGGAGAGAGAGAGAGAGAGAGAAGCAGGGAGGTACATCAGCCCCTTTCACGCTCAGAGAGTGGCGTAATGAACTGTTAACTAGGGAGCGGGAGCGATACGAGCGAGAGATTGATCGGTCATAATCGGTCTTTGTGAGAGGGTATTGATCAGGACCCAGGCCCATTACGCGTGCTCTCACACAGGCCCTGACAGACACACTGACACATTGATATACACTCGCTCACTCGCCCACTCGCACACACAAACATTAGCTGGGCGGGCTGAACGCGCGTTGCCACGCCGATGTACACGTGTCACTCTGACGAGAACGCCGTACGTGTGTCAGCGCGCCAGCTAACTACAGCGAAATAAAAACAACACGCCGCTCCTGCATAGAGCCACTGCCATGAACAGGCTTTATGTGCTGCATTTAATCTGGGAATTTAATCTGCTGCTCCCCTCTACGTTTGAGTCAACGAGGAGGGAGAAGGAAGGAGAGAAACAGAGCAAGGAAAGGAGGAAAGGAAGAATAGACAGAAAAAACAGAAGGCAGGAAAAAGGAGAAAATTCATGTTTTCTGTGGTTTAATGTCAGATGTTCTCAAAAATTCCGTTTGATTTTATTTACTAATTTATTAAAGCAAAGAAAACACGGACAATTGCAAAGGCACTGTGCAATGTTCCGTGCATGTGTTTTAGCCAAAGCTCATTTCCAACATCAGTCCCTTGGTAAGATAATAATAAAAATAGTCTGGTTCCCTCTCCGGTAATAGCATTCCCACATGTACGCACGTACCGTACACACACAGCGGAGACCGTCTGTGTGGGCGTCTGTATTGGTGCTGCTGAAAAGTCAGCGGGGTTGGAGAGGTAAATATAAACCAGGAGAGGAGAGAGGGGGCAGGTGTGGACCGGAGGCTGCCATGGCAACGGCACTCCCAGTCAGCGCGGCAACCGACCCCCCCCCCCCCCCCTCGCACTGCCGTCGCCACGGCAACCCTCTGACGGCATCGTCGGCAGGTAAACAAGGATGCTGGTTGCCAAGGGCGACGGCCAAGTACTGGAAGGGGAGGGGGAGGGGGGTTGATGGGGGGTGGGGGGGTGGGGGGGCGCCATGAAGTGGGGGATGGAGGAGAAGAAAAATCAAATGTAAGAGAGAAAAAGAGAAAGGGGAGGAAAGAGGGATGAAAAATAAAAACGGTGAGGGAGTCACAGAATGAGATGATGAAACAAAGGGAGGTGTAGAAAGGGTGAATAAAGCATATTGGAGATAAATCCCCTGGATGGAGAGAGGGGAAATTTGGGGAGGTGAAACCCGTTCGATCGCTGGGCTGTCCTCGATTCCTCCCCCCCTCTCGCCCCAGCGACTCCCTCCATCAGCCAGAGCTACACAGCTCACTTCCTCTTCCTGTTCCTTTCAGGTTGGTCCTCACGAGCGAAGCGCTCAGAACAACCAGCCCACGCCTCTGACAGGCTCATCAAAGCATTACCGAACAAATGCATTTACGCACACCAAATCTGAAAAACACGAAGGTACGGATAATGGTGCCCTCAATGACACAGAACACACACACGCGCACGCACACACACACACGCACGCACGCACGCACGCACGCACACGCACGCACGCACGCACGCACGCACATACACGCACACACACACACACACACACACACACACACACACACACACACACACACACACGAGCAGACGCAAACACACGCGCACACCCAGTTAATTTCAGTTGTTGTAGCACTGCCAAAAGGATTTCACTAGGATTACGGGATATTAAATCCTTGGATTATCCAATCAAATCTCATTCTATCAAGTCCCCCCCCCTCCCCCCACAGTAACAAGAAGATATGCTGGACCGTTCTGACGTGGGGGAGGGGAGGGGAGGGGGGGGGATAAAGTGCGTCATTATTGTGCTGTTTCTCCTTTCTGTCCTGATCTATGGAGTGTGTAATACAATAAAGCCCCCCCCCGAGCCATGATGACATTATGATAATTGTTATCTTCCGACTCTCAATTTTCATTCACAGATGTCACGTCCTCCCGATAAACATTCACGGTCCTGTCAAATTGATGGGTCATTTCATCAACCGCGTCAGCGACAATCATGGGAAAACCGGTGTCGAGACAATGCTAATGTATAAATTGAACGCGAATGTACAAAATGAGCGCTAATGTATAAAAATGATAGGAAACACACAATGACAAACGCGCCCCCCCCCCCCCCCCCTCCTTTTTTTCACACTGTTGGCCATCGCATCGCGCCGGTTACCTAGCAACCCAGCATCTCTTGTTCCACTGTCTCCTGGCAACGAGACCTGCGACCAGAACCAACCACCCAGCTCCCCTTCCCCCTCTCTCTCTCTCTCTCCCTCTCCCCCTCTCCCTCCCCCCTCTACATGTATGGAGTCTGGATCCCCCGTTCACAGAGCGATAATCGATAAGGATCGGCGCTGTTCTACACGTGCTCAGAGCGCAATCGTCACGGCACGGACACGTCGCCTTTTGCGCTCGCGATACAAACCGTGAGCTCTTTCTTTGCCGTTTCTTCCGTTTATTTTTCCTATCTCGTACGACGGACGCGATTTGATTTACAGCAGTCAACCGAATTACCGTGTTTCTGCAAAGCCGAGGCCAAAACGGTCACATCTAACGACAGCCTCCCTTCCTCAGTCAAACACCACCCCCAACCCCGGTAGCAGTACAAACACACTCCCTCAATCTGTACCAGATGTCTCTATTTAAAATGACAGACGTCCCGCCTGGTCCTACCTCAACCCCCCCCCCCCGAAGCTCATTATGTCAAACTTTTGTTGATCCCCTCGCCCTCCCCCCAACCCTCTCCCCTCTCCTCGTCCATATTCATCCTCCCTTCCCCCCCTCCTCCTCCACCATTCATCCGTCCTCTTTCATTCACGCACTCATTCACCTCTTCCCCCCGTTGTAATCACTGAAAGAGGCGCGGGGTTCCGCTCCGATCACAATGCGGGGAAAACAAAGGGGCGTAGCGCAGGGGTCGGAGCGCCGCACTCCGGGGTCGCGGGGGGTCGGCAGTTCGAACCCCAGGTGGGGGTTACCGGGGCTTTGTGATGGCGCTACCTCCAGGGGCTTCGCCTCAGTCAAACTGGCATGAATCCGGCTACGTTAGCACAATAAGCGCAGCTTACCCTGCTGAAACAAACAGCTCAAGCTAGGTTTTGAAACGGCTGGCAGCTGGTTGACCCGTTCAGACCCAGCTAGACTAACATATAACCAGCTTGATCGGCTGAATTTTAAGGCTGGTGAAGCCGGCATTGCTGAATTCTGCAGCAGGGAGAGCTGAATGTAAAGTGCACTGTGCTACAGCACTGTGTTACAGCACAGAGTGCACTGTGTTGCAGCACTGTGTTACAGCACAGAGTCCACTGTGTTACAGCACTGTGTTACAGCACAGAGTGCACTGTGTTACAGCTCAGTGTTACAGCACAGAGTGCACTGTGTTACAGCACTGTGTTACAGCACAGAGTGCACTGTGTTACAGCACTGTGTTACAGCACAGAGTGCACTGTGTTACAGCACTGTGTTACAGCACAGAGTGCACTGTGTTACAGCACTGTGTTACAGCACAGAGTCCACTGTGTTACAGCACTGTGTTACAGCACAGAGTGCACTGTGTTACAGCACTGTGTTACAGCACAGAGTGCACTGTGTTACAGCACTGTGTTACAGCACAGAGTGCACTGTGTTACAGCTCAGTGTTACAGCACTGTGCTTCAGCTCAGGGCCGACGCGTTTGCCGCACAGCTGGAGTCTCGGCTCGTAACGACACGGTGTATCGGGTTCAGGAAAGAAGGAAGCAGCGGAACCTCAATCTTCTATTTCTGGAGCGCGAACCCTGGCGCACGCCGCGTTTTCACCCAGGAGCCTCTGCTCCGTGTGAGATCCCGTGCCTCTCCGTCTCAAACCGTCTCCACACCCCTCCCCCCTCACACTCACACTCTCACACACCTGTTCACCTCCACCTCTGCCTGCACACACACACAGACGCACAGGCACACACACACACGGATATAAATAGACAGGGAGGAAGGGGGGGGGGGGGATTTATGTACACATGAACAGTCACGGCAAGACAAACAGGAAGCCCAAATCTCCTGCCCCACTTTAGCGTTAGCGCACGATGTCCGTGTCGGAGGAGAGAGCTGGAGGGAACCCCCCCCCCCCCCCCCCATCGCCCCATATGGGACGGCCTGCATCCACAGCTACGCTACAGCACTCATTTAGAGCAGGAGGCTTCTTCAGAACGCGCCGGAAACCTCTACATGTCTATAAATACATCATCCACCGGGCGGGATTAACACATTCGGAGAAGCCAGAAGTTCCCGTTCTGTCTAAATCCAGAGAGAATCGTGATCCCACACACACACATGCGTGCACACACACAGCAATCAAAGGAGTTACCAGCTCACACACACACACACAGGCTCACACAGGCTCTCTCTCACACACACACACACACACACACACACACAGAGGCTCACACACACACACACACACACACACAGAGGCTCACACACACACACACACACACAGAGGCTCACACACACACACACACACACACACACACACACAGAGGCTCTCACACACACACACACACACACACAGAGGCTCACACACACACACACACACACACACAGAGGCTCACACACACACACACACACACAGAGGCTCACACACACACACACACACATACACACACACACAGAGGCTCACACACACACACACACACACACACACAGAGGCTCACACACACACACACACACACACACAGAGGCTCACACACACACAGGCTCACACACACACACACACACAGAGGCTCACACACACACACACACACACACACACACACACACGGTTATCAGCCCTCCTGCTCTTACTGCATCCTGTACAGCTGAAGGCAGTGGCTTATCTCACCAGGCCGGGCTTCAGGGCGTGAGTGCTGCTGTATGAATCTCACACACCTGCTTTCATTCACAGGCCACAGAACACAGCAGATTAACATCAGAATGTACACAGACGGACGGGGGAGGGAGAGAACAGAGAGAGATGGACGAGTGATGCCTGGATGCTGAGAACTGTGTGTTCATTATGTTTTTGTTTTTGATTCTCTGTGTGTCATTTTGGACCAGAGCATGCTCTCACCTGCAAAAAATCACATGACCAAATGCCACTCAGATCAGACCATCTGTTCATCTCCCTCTCTCCCTCTCTCTCTCTCTCCCTCTCCCTCAAATTCTACATGGACACACAGCTCACTGTTCATGGCACAAACACGATTCGTCCTCCTGCCTCCCGTCATATGTAATTAAATTAAGTAATCGAGCATAGTTTTTTCTGTGAAAGTCACTGCACGGCTGCACAGTAACGCACCTTCACAGGCACCACGTGATCTGTCACAGGCTCTCACATCTGCTGACGTAAGCCGGCACAGGGACTGCTGTGTCACCAATCATATCGCTACCACTCAGCTTCACCCGCACACAGCGATCACTCTCTACCCAAACACAGCGAGCACTCTCTACCCGCACACAGCGAGCACTCTCTACCCGCACACAGCGAACACTCTCTACCCGCACACAGTCAGCACTCTCTACCCGCACACAGTGAGCACTCTCTACCCGCACACAGCGAACACTCTCTACCCAAACACAGGGGGCACTCTCTACCCGCACACAGCGAGCACTCTCTACCCGCACACAGCGAGCACTCACTACCCACACACAGCAAGCACTCCCTACCCGCACACAGCGAACACTCTCTACCCGCACACAGCGAACACTCTCTACCCACACACAGCGAACACTATCTCTACCCGCACACAACGAGCACTCTCTCTACCTGCACACAGCGAGCACTCTCTACCCGCACACAGCGAACACTCTCTACCCACACACAGCGAGCACTCTCTACCCGCACACAGCAAGCACTCTGTACCCACACACAGCAAGCACTCTCTACCCGCACACAGTGAGCACTCTGTACCCACACACAGCTAGCACTCTCTACTCGCACACAGCGAACACTATCTCTACCCGCACACAATGAGCACTCTCTACCCGCACACAGCGATCACTCTCTACCTGCACACAACGAGCACTCTCTCTACCCGCACACAGCGAACACTCTCTACCCAAACACAGCGAACACTCTCTACCAAAACACAGCGAGCACTCTGTACCCACACACAGCGAGCACTCTCTACCCGCACACAGCGAACACTATCTCTACCCGCACACAGTGATCACTACCCGCACACAGCGAACACGATCTCTACCCGCACACAACGAGCACTCTCTACCTGCACACAGCAGGCACTCTCTACCCGCACACAGCAAGCACTATCTCTACCCGCACACAGCGATCACTACCTGCACACAGCGAGCACTCTCTACCCACACACAGCGAACACTATCACTCCCCACACACAGCGGGCACTCTCTACCCGCACACAGTGATCACTCTCTACCTGCACACAGCAACCCTCAAACAATCCGCCTGTTTTCCTACAGGGCCTCACGTGCCGTCATATCTGTACACACAAACAAGAGAGAGGGTATCTCTGGTGAGTCACGCCACACCCCTACAGGTGGCCTGAGGAAGAGGAAGAGGAGGAGGGGGAGAACTGGTCTGAAATGCTGTTGGGGGTTGGGGGTGGAGTGAGAGAATGAGGCAGGGAGAGGGAGGGGGGTTAGGTGTTAGCTGATATCACACTTATCTGTGGAAACTGGGATTTAAAGAGAGGTACAGAGGGATGAAGGGGGAACCCTGGAGCTGGAAGACTGCTCTAAATCTAAAAAAAATTTATTTAGAGAAAAAGGAAGAATACACTGAGAATACGTTGGGTCTGCTACAGGCTTACAATGGGAAAGAAGCACATTATTATTATTATTATTATTATTATTATGATTATATTGTTATTACGATTATTAGAATTACTATTATTATTATTACTACAACTATTATTATTACCATTGCTACTATTACTATTACTACTGCTACAACTATTGTTATTCAGTACTGTTATTGTCATTATTATTATTATTATTATTATTATTAATATTATTATGATGTGGTGCTCATTGCTGTCAGCGGTAATGGCCGCAGCAGCAGGATTTATATTGCGCGTGTTAGCATGGCTAACACGGCCACAGCGTATCGCCCTGGCAGTGTGTCGTGTTGCGGGAGAGGACTGATTTAGGAGGAGGGGGTCGGGGGGGTCAGGGGCGAGCGAGGAGAGCAGGGAGAGGGGTGAGAGAGGGGCAACGCCAGGGGGGCAGGAACAAGCAGCCGACTGGTTTTCTCAGAAAGGTCAGACTAATGTCGGCGGCTAATTGGATTAATGTTTGTATTAACACCACCACCCCCTTCCGCCTACATTATTCTCTCCCTCTCCTTCCCTCTCTCATTCCCTCCCTCCCTCCCTCGCTCTTTCTCCCAAAAGACGAATACAGACAGGTGAGCAGGGAACGACAGCACGGAGCGAGAGAAGGTAGGAGAGGAAAGAAAGGGATAGTGAGAGAGACTGGCAGTAAAGAAAATATATTTTGAAGCTTATCGATGTTTGTTTCTCGATTGTAAAGCACGGCGAGAACGTGTGATTAAAGCATTTGTCTGCTGTCGGAGTGCAGAGCTGACTCATTCTGTTCAGTACAGAACAGCGCACAAAGCCTGTCACTGTATAACGTGCAGAGAAATGGAAGTCAGAAACAATACAGTCCTAAAATGGAAAATAATCATTTCAAATACTTTAACATCTTATATAAAAATATATTCCAAATATATGCCAAATATAGCTCACGTACACCAAATGCATGTATTGCAGAACCATTTACGTGCAATTTTGAAATATATCACATTACATTTCGGAAATAAATAACCTCCCTATATTTTCTAGTAATTCTTCATTTCTTTACATTTCATCAAGGGTACAAAAAATATTTGTGTTAAATAGTTAGTTACATACAACTGCATGCTCTCATGGGAATTTTAAAGTTGCTGTTTAGCAGAGTTAACTCCAGTAGCAACAGCGCTGGAGTATGCGCTGATTAGCGCTGGAGTATGCGCTGATTAGCGCTGGAGTATGGGCTGATTAGCGCTGGAGTATGGGCTGATTAGCGCTGGAGTATGGGCTGATTAGAGTGGGTTTACGGGGAGGAGAGTGCGAGGTTCACCCAGCGCAGAGGGAAAGTGCCTCACCCCTGGAAGTGTCTTCTGCTCATGTAGGGCACTCTGCGCCTTCAGTGCAGACTCCCGCGCACAGTAGGTCAGGAACGCACACCCTGAGAGAGAGAGAGGGAGAGAGAGGGAGAGAGAGAGAGACACTTGTGTGAGTGTTAGAGAGAGACTTCTGACTTTTAAAGGCTCCTTTTTTACTGCACAAAAAGGAAACAAGAAAATAAAACTGACATATTTACACAATACAAGCAAACAGCACGACAAAAATATCCCCGCGCAAAAACCCAGAGAAAGGACATGAAATGGAATAAAATACAGTAGAACATAAAATAAACTCACAAGAAGGAAAGAGAAAGAGAGAGAGGGAGAGAGACAGAGAGGGAGAGAGACAGAGAGATAGAGAGAGAAAGAGAGAATATGTGAGAGAGAGAAAGAGACAGAGAGAGAGAGAGAGAAAGAGAGAGAGAGAGAGAGAGAGAGACAGTGGGACTGGAGGAGTCTGTCAGTGGTGCTGGGAAATGGACAGTAATTATCTGGTACTTGGAGGGGACACGTCCCAGCGCCATCCGGCCGGTGCCTTTGTGAGGGGCGTCTTGTCCTTGGCCAAATGCACGTAGACTGGGGGACCCGGGCAGTACACTTAATCAGACCGAGACGGCACACGCACACACACACACACACACACGTACGCAGACACACACACACACACACACACAAGATACATACACAGAGGCACGCAAACACAGACGCACACACACCCACACACGTACGCAAACACACACACACATAAACACACACACACACACACACACACACATATATATATACAGACACAAACAAACGCAGACACACACACCCAGACATACACCCACACACCACCACACATAACCCCCTACCTCCACCCACACAAATGGTCATGCACAGACACACACAACCACACACACACAGACAGAGATGTACACACACGCTCACAAAGTGCACCCACCACAGACTGAAAGCAGACCTCTTAAGGCAGCTTCCTGAATGGCTTTTCTCTCCGCTAATGCTAAGACGGGACCCCCTCATGCCACTGGCACACAGCCTGTGCGTTTTACGGCTAACATTAAAGCTCTTATAGAAGATGCACCTCTATTAATATTCCCACTTCTTTATGGCACTCATGCAAGCCAATGTTTACGACAGCGGGTCTTCAATTAGCTTTCGTTTTGATTGTGTTACAGTCAATTTTTACATCCATACTGCTCTAACCTTGTTATATGCACCAAGCTAGAAGTCACTTGGGATAGAAGCATCTAGAGCCAAGTAAATAACTGTATGAGGAATTGTCATGCACAAGCCCAGTACGTCCAAGTACCCATTAATACATACCGCAAAAAAAATCTGCTTTGTAAAATACCCAATACAAACAAAATTCAACAAGTAATATCCACATAATTGTGTATAAATTATAACAATATATTATCTGATAGTTTACAGCACATTTTGCAACCTTCTAGGTACAGCAAAGCACATTCCAGTAATGCACACAGCACAGCAAAGTTTGGTACAGAACAGCACAGCACGACACAGTAAAGGTGTGCTGGAGCTCATCGGACAGTGACACAGCTAAAGCAGGTGGGACTGGACAGTCCAGCACAATGTGGGTCTCCACTCCAGAGCAGGGAAAACTGCTGGTGTGGAAAAGACCAAGGCACTCACACACCTCTCTCTCTCTCTCTCCCCCCCTCTCTCTCTCCCTCTCTCTCTCTCTCTCTCGGTGTAGGAGGAGGAGTGCATCACCGTTGTGTTTCTACACCTGCCACAACCACTAAGACAACAGGTGAGGGTTAAAATATGAGGGCTTTCTGCCACACACACATACATGCAAGCACACACACACGCACACACATTTACACACACACCATAAGGCATCATCACACATGAAGAGCCCCTTTCCCGAGCCCCCTTCCCAAGGCCAGAGCACTATCGACATCATGCAGTCAAAGAAGGGGAAAAAATTATTATCTATTTCCACAAGATGTCCCTCAAATTACAGCGCAGTGTTAAGGGACAGATCCATATTTCCTTGCTTTGACAGAATGTTGGGTTCTGGTTAATGACTCATAGGAGACAGACAATCGTACAAGAGCGTACAGTGACAGCGAGCAACGGTGACAGCGAGAGAAGACCGTTCCCGAGATTCATGTTCCATCTCTGGAGCTCCCGTCTGTTGAAGAATTACCGAGTCACGACAGGTAATTTATTTCCGCTCTCCATGAAAGGAATCCCCGAGGCTGAAGGACAAAGGCCCGTGTTCCCTCCGCCACCGCGAAAAGACACGCCGTTTCACTCCAATTAGCGCGCACCTGTAGCTCATCGCTAAAGCTCGCGCTCCCCGAACCCCAAAACCACAGGGGAGAACAACACCGCAAGATTCACAATTTAGTGCTGTGCCGGCGCTCCCGTTTAATTTTAAAATGTCACGTTTCTTCGGGAGCCATCCTTTGGGAGGTGTAATATTTCCCTATAAAGCACAACTCGGGGAAACGCTAGTAAAAAAAAACCGCGTCGTGACACCAGCTCGCTCACAGCATGGCCGGAGGTCAAGGTCTGGGAGGCAGGGCTGATTATCGGGCCTCTAACGTACAGGACCTCCCCAGTCGCAGGACTCATCACTAACACCAAACTGCTCCCGGATGACTCGTAAAAACAGACCGAATGTCATCCTTCCCGGGGGATATCAGTCTAGCCTGTTTTTTTTTACTTGCCAAGGACATATAAATAGAGATGTGCGTGCAAATACACACACACACACACACACACACACACACACACACAGTAAGCCTACATAAGTGCCTGTATAGCTATTGTACATGCATGTGCATGATTGTTCCGTTCTGAGTATATATGTCTTTTTTGCTTAGTATGATATAATACGTATACTATCATAGTTTAAAGTGTTTTATATTTGCGTATGTACAGGTCTGGCAATATCTTCACATAAGCCACACCAATAAGGCATTCGTGAGAGCATTACAGAGGGAGGGAGAGAGAGAGAGTTGCAGCAGCCAGGACATCACTAATCCTAAAGCCAAGAGCCATGTTTAGATGCGCACGACTCGCGATCAGCACTCAGAAGCCGAGTCGGCTGGCAGTCTCGCAATTCCCTTGTTTGTGGCGTTATCTTTTCTGCTCAAGAGTCTCTCCCCCTCTTCTCTCCAATTTACCATTTACATCTTCGTGTCTCCCTTTCTCTTTTCTCTCTCTTCCTTTTCATTTATTTGTGTTTTGTTCTCGTCTGAGACTATGGCTATTGTCCCGCTCTAATTCTAAACAGGTGGTAGCTCCACCGGCCTGGTTGCCACTCACGGACAACACACAATGCAAGACCCTGACAGATCTTTTTCAATAACTTTAGCCTATATTAGTTACGAAACAGATATTTCATATTTGTAAGACACCTGCCTGTGTATCTCTCTCTCCTCATTTAATATCAAAGTGAAATCATAATATTTATATTGATGAAAACATATCCCGTAGAGTGTTAGCAAAATAAAATATTTGGCAATAAAGACAGATATAAGAGAATATTTGCCCGAATACGCAAACAGGTTATCATCCTGCGCAAATAACTGAAATGAGACAACAGGTCTCCGTATCTTTGTTTTCGGATATCAGTACAGTTGGGTTACGCTATAGCGATGTGAAGTTTTTTTTTTTTTTTTTACCTTTGTGCATTCCAGTGTATTTGTCCTTTATCACCGTCAGCTCATAGATCTTCCCGAACTGCTCGAAGATGGGCTTCAGATCTTTCTCCTCCAGATTTCGGGGAATCTGCCCGATAAACAGTTTAATTGCGTCGGCCTCCTTCATCGGGACGTTGCGCGGGGGGTGCAGCCGAAGCGCCCGGGGACAGACACTAAAACAGCGGACTGGGGGATGAACAGGACTCGGGGACCTGGAAGAGAGCGGGTCTGGGATGCAAGAGGACGGGTGGGTGGTGTGAACGTGGATGGCGCAGGAAACAGTGGAGAAAACAGTATTTTCCGTCATCTATCTGTTTTCATTTTGTAACAGCCTACTAAAAAAGTCATAAAATACGACATTATAGTTAAATATATAGGCTATATATAATAGCGTAATATCACAAATAGGCTATAACTTGTGCATTTAATGCAATGTAATACAAATAATTAAAATACTTAAAATCTATGTGAAATGCAAAAGGATAAACAATAGCCAGTGTGCACCAAGAATGGCAATAATATGTTAATTATAACAATTAATAAAACACCAGCCTTTGGAAATACAGGCAAAACCATATTTAAAAACCTCTACATATTCTATTGTATTAACTGTAAATTGGATCATGCATTACCTTCTGTTTAGGATGTAGTCCTGGGGCCGTCTGTGCAAATTTGAAACACTAATGTGCATCAACAGTAACAGTCTTTACGTCGGGCTCCTTTGTTTAACCCTACTGTGGGTATAGTGGGACTGTATGTCAATGTATGGGGGCGCTTCTCTTTGTCCAGCTAGGTTGACGTTATAGTCACACACGCATACATAAGATGTTGCCTTCGATATTGCCCCGAAACAAATACCAGTGGGAAATAGCTCGGTTTTGAAAATATCCAAATGTTTTCAAAGTCTAGAATACTCCAATATATGGTTTGTTATCTTCTGTTCTTCATTCGCCGGTTTTGGTCTGCCCCTTTTGTCTTTCCTTTCGTCTTCAAGTGTTACGTTGAATTTGCCCCCCTTGTTGTGCTTTTTGGGTTTTTGGGGGATATTCTCCCAATGGAAATAATGTTTGTTGTTTTTGTGCGTCGCTAGAGTTTCAGCCCTGATGTATTGACAAGCGATCGTGCCAAAGCACTGATAAATCCGCGTCGCGCGTTTACGTCCTCCCTCCGGTTAGGATATGAGCGTGTGACGCTCTTCTCTATCTACCGTTCCGTCCTGTATCACTTACAGGTTTGTGCAAGCCTACTTACATATACATAGTCAAACCTTTACCCTGTCACCAACAATATTTACTAAACTGGAGTCCCGAATGGTCTCCACACTCAACTCTGTTGTCTTGATTACTCAAGCTAGCAGGCGAGTATTGTGTAAGATAATACTGGCTATTCTACTGTTTGATTACTATTCATGGTATTACCATTAATAACCGCGCAATAATAGTAAAAAAAAATATGTCGTTACGGTTTTGATGTTTTCTGGAGTGCTGCTTCTCTTTTTCCCACCCAGTCGCTTTGACGTTGTCGGCCGGTGTCTCCCTCTTTCTACCTCTATCCTTCGCTCCCTCTCCCTTGAGCTCTGACAAACTGCGATGTAACGGGAGGCACCGTCAACAATTTTTCACAGATTGTTCACAGGAAGGTTCATTTCAATTATTGTAGGACAAGGCTTTTATGTTTTTTTCCTCCGTTATTGCCCCTCTTGTAGATAAACATTTGAACATAAAGTGTGTCTGAGTAGCAGTTATAATATCCATCGTTGAGATAATTTGAAGATGTTTGGATATAGCCATATGGTGAGAGTAGGCTCATCATAGATAAGGCATACTCTTGTTTTTATCAGTGGATTGTTAGCCAGATTAAATCATTACCATTGTTACTGTCCTGCTTTTGCAGATGATAAGAGTTGCATATTTGCGTGTTATAAGGGCTACTGATACATTCAAACATATTGTGGGGTACATTATGGACATTTAGTTCTCTTTTCGTTTCCATGTACTCGTGCCATTTGGTTGACGGTGCCTGACATCAAGGCCCGCCGATCCGTCTATTGTTCTCTCCGCGAGATCTGACCGTGGTGCTGAAAGCACATTGTTTTTAAAGGCATCTACAACTTTATTGGAAACAAGGCGCCATATGTAAAATACACACACAAACACCGTGCACGCGTGTGCACAATAACTTGGATGCATAGTTTAGTTGCTACTGAAAACACCAGCAGTAGACTGCACAAAAAAGCTTACGTTGGCCAACTTCAACTTCTAATAAGAGTAAAACGGTTACTTTTTATGATATCCCTTCTTTACTCGGTGTATAATGTGCAGATGTGGGCTCTTTACAGACTCTAATCTTCATAGGGCTTTTTACACGTTTAAGTGTGCACCGAAGCGTGTAGGTGCATTAATATTAATTGTGCGTATTCCCGAATGACAGAAAGATGTCCTGCATCGTGTTGTCTGTTCATGGTCCTAAAACCCACTCGAACACGCCCGTTTGATTGTCACTCCACGGGACTTAGTCGTATGTTTTTCGCTTTGTTGTTTATCAGCCTGCTGCCTACACTGCTCTCGTCGTGCCCACTGTAAACATTGACTGAGTGTTCGGTGATTTGCCCTGAAAAAGGTCACCATCTGTCACCCCGCGGATGCTCCCTCTAGCCCTGCTTTTCTGAACCAGAATGTACGTGTATTATTTCGTGCCTTCTCGCCAGCGCGGTGACAATGTACTGGGGCTCGCTGTCAGTGCCAATCGTGGGGCGCACAACTGTACCGTATTAGCGCCTCTTGTCTGCGTAATTTCCCGACAGATTGTAAATCCACTTTGTGCGTTTCCTGCGGCTCAATTTTAAATCATCAACGTTGCCGAAACACTGACGTCTGGTACGTGATCAAAGTGCCTCCAATAGAATTACAATCGCGAGTAAAAGGCAATGAAATGTGGTGCCACAATAGCCATGTGGAAAAAGTAGAAAGAACGCACAACCAAAAAAGAAGCAGATTAGCGGCCCATAAACCAAGCGTGAAAAATGAAAACGGAGAGATGTGCTCAATTTTATTTTTCACGTTCGAGTATTGCCACCCTAACTATGCAAATCAAATGCATCTCCAATAGAGAAACGGTCAAACACCAACATTTCCATATCGCGGTATCAAACCTAAAATCACACAGGGGATTTGCATATTCAAAATTAGTGAATGACGTGTACCATCATCCCACTCGGGATTTTATTTTAACACTGACTTTCAGACAAGATGTGTTAAATATTAACAATAGCCTACCTAATAGAAAGCAAACGTTTATTACACATTATAATCGAATCACCAAACATGAATTTAGGCTACATAAACTAGCTTGTGAACTGCAGTTATTACAGAAAATGGTTACTTACAAAACTCTTATTGTCCAGCTGATTCATGGTCACAAATACAATCGCAACACAATTTTAAAAAGAGTTTCTTTATTTACATGTAAAAGATAAACCGTTATGGAAAAGGAACCGAGCGATCTGGATTCCACATCTGCTCCCCAGGCACCATGGGAAATCTTACACTTGGTCAATATCACCGCTTGTCCAAATATTTGGCCGTAGAACCACGGGGATATTAAGTGGGTTACTCTAAAACCATACGCAAGCAAATTCTCTTCACCCGAGAATAACTTTATAAACGGTGAAGTGGAACTGAAGCACGTCCATTTTATTAGACTATAAAATAGCAACAAAAAAATATGATGCATCAATGTTGAAAGGCCACAGGCAACTTCATTTGAGAAGTTATTTTCCCACAGAATACAACACTGGGAGCGGTGAACTGGCTCACCCCTCATTCATTTGCGAATCGGTCACCGTTTGTACTTTCCAGCAGAAATCAGCGGTAATACTATACAAGTGGCCTGAAACAAAATACCCCCATTCACCGTAAGCCGGACTGAGTGCACATACGATCACTCGCAATTGCATTTACCCGGCCACATACAGTGCATGCGCGCATGTGTGTATATGTATGTGCATGTATACATGTACAGATCTACGTCACCAGGGATTTTGGGCGCTATTAAAATAGCTCACACTGGGCCCCAACACAACAAGAAAATGCTGTTCCAATATTTATTGAGGGCCCCTGAGAATCATCAACGCCCCCACCACCTCCCTAACAGTGCCCCTGTATGTACAGTATGCAGCGTAATGTTTGGGACAGATATTTGTTCCTGATTTGGCTGTACCCCACAATTTTAGATTTGCAATCACAGTGCACATGTACTTAAAAGGGAAGATTCTCAGCTCTTTTATTAAAGGGCATTTTTAGACATTTTGTTTTTACTATGTAGAAAATTTATACATAGGCCGCCACTTTATACATTCAGGGCACTGATGAGCCACAGTAATCACTAAGAACCTGGTAGGCCAAAGAAGACCTCTACAGTTGATGACCGAAGAATTTTCACCACAATGAAGAAAAACGCCCAAACACCAGTCCAACAGATCAGCAGGCGGGCGTGGATGTGTGGGCGAGAGAAACATGAGGCGACACCGCGTAGAGGGACTACATATAAAAAGTGCTGAAATTTCTACACGGTGAAATCAAAATGTATAAAAAAAAAATACCCCTCAATAAAAACTGAGAATCTGCATGTTCAGCACATACCCGTTTGATTACAAATCTGAAACTGTGGAGTAGAGCCCCAAATCGGGAACAAAATATGTCACAAACATTATGGAGTATACTGTATGTATGTGAATGCATTCATGCATGCATCTGCAATTATATGCATGTGTGTGCGTGCGTGCATGCAGTCACGCACATATGTTTGGAGCAATGTTAGTGGTCTGTCCCCATGGTAACGTCCGTAAGTACGTACGTATGTATGTGTCCATGTATGTATGGAACGATGTTGGCGGTCTGTCCCCATGGTAACATGCCTGTAAGTACGTATGCGTGTGTATGTTTGGAGCGACGTTGGCGCTCTGTCCCCATGGTAACACGCCTGTAAGTATGTATGCGTGTGTATGTATGGAACGATGTTGGCGGTCTGTCCCCATGGTAACACGCCTGTAAGTACGTATTCGTGTGTATGTGCATGTGTATGTATGGCGCGATGTTAGCGCTCTGTCCCCATGGTAACACGCCTGTAAGTACGTATGCGTGTGTATGTATGGAGCGACGTTGGCGCTCTGTC
The DNA here is from genome assembly GCF_963514075.1 of Conger conger. Lineage (NCBI taxonomy): Eukaryota > Metazoa > Chordata > Actinopteri > Anguilliformes > Congridae > Conger > Conger conger. Next base: position 43,373,058 of record NC_083768.1, on the reverse strand, counting down.
CTCATGGTAACACGCCTGTAAGTACGTATGCGTGTGTATGTGCGTGTGTATGTATGGCGCGATGTTAGCGCTCTGTCCCCATGGTAACACGCCTGTAAGTACGTATGCGTGTGTATGTGTATGTATGGAGCCACGTTGGCGCTCTGTCCCCATGGTAAAGCTGCACTCAGAACTCCTCCTGGTTGCTCCTGCTCTCCCGGAGCTCCTTCAGAGACGCCAGCACCTCCCCCAGGTCCCTCCGGCCCAGCTGGGCCCCTCCTCTCGTCCGCACGCTCACTGCCCCGCTCTCTCGCTCCTTCTCTCCCACCACTGGTGACAGACAGAGCGCACACACAGTAATCACCCTGCTGCACTTACGCTGGCACTCTGCATCTCTGCGTGCAATACTTACCAGTGCGTTTCAGGCCATTACAGCATTCTGAATCTGAGAGTGGTGGAGGAGGGTGTGAGAGAGAAAGAGTGGGTAATAGTTTGAGCCCAAGAGTGAGAGAAAAAGAGGGAGAGAAAGAAAGAGTATTAGTGAGTGAGAGAGAGTATTAGTGAGTGAGAGTGAGAAAAAGAGTATTAGTGAGTGAGAAAAAGAGTATTAGTGAGTGAGAGTGAGAGTATTAGTGAGTGAGAGTATTAGTGAGTGAGAGAAAAAAAGTATTAGTGAGTGAGAGTATTAGTGAGTGAGAGTGTTAGTGCGTGAGTGAGAAAAAGAGTATTAGTGAGTGAGAGTATTAGTGCGTGAGTGAGAAAAAGTATTAGTGAGTGAGAGTATTAGTGAGTGAGTGAGAGAAAAAGAGTATTAGTGAGTGAGAGAGAGGCTGCGTGCAAGTGTGAGAGGGTGAGTGGGGGAGCGAGAGAAGGAGTGAGTGAGAAATAGAAAGAGAGCATGAGAGTGAGAGGGAGGGGGAAGAGAGAGCAGAAAGGGCGGTTGGGGAAATGAGGTCAGGACTCCACCGACAGCCGTGTGGCTCAGTGGTGTGGAAATGCTACTCGCTAGCAGAGGTCTGGAGGCATTTCATCAAGACAGGCTACTGCACCTCTGACCAGGACACTTAACCTGGCACACTGTACACTGCGCTGTAAGGGACCGTGGACAAACGTCTCCGCCAAGGCAATAACGGAGAGACTGTCTGCCCCCCTAACAGAGAGACTGCTGCTTTTCCATCCTCCCTTTACCTGGGAATCAGGTGTGAAGGCCAGTAGTTTATTAACCAGGGCCGGATTGGGATCCGAGGGACAGACTTGATGACCCCTGACCTACAGTCACTCACCCAGCATGTAGTTGTACTGGGCCAGCTGTGCGGCGCGTATCTTCTTGTTTAAGGTGGTGCCGGTATCCGCGTCCAAGTCCGCCATGAAGCCCGCCTCCCGGAAGCTCTGTACCACCTTAAACGCAGCAGGACGGTGCAGAGAGAGACACGTTTTTCGGGACGAAAGCTAAGAGCTAACAGACCTGACTACACCACTGACGAGAGCTGACCTGTCGCGCATAGTCCTCAGTGCTGCCCCCTACAGGGATCACCATGAGCTGCGCCGGGGAGAGCCAGAAAGGCCTGAGGAGAGGGGGAGAGGAGTGCAGAAGTCAAAATGGACACAGAAGATTGCAACAAAGTGCAGCAGTAGCTTAATAAGCAATAATGAAGACCTGTGCTAGGAGACACACTAATCTCCATGTCATAAAAATCTAGCTCACTCATGCGTGCAGGCACACGTACACACTAGTACACACACTCGCATGTACGCTCACACACGCAAACAAAACTCACCATTTCCCTCCAAAGTTCTCGGCCAGTATAGCAATCATCCGCTCCAGCGATCCCAGCACAGCTCTGTGGACCATGACTGGTCTGTACATCTCCCCGTCCGCCCTGAGAGGATTACATGCAGGGGCACACTGCTGTTAACCACAGTCAGCCACAGCCGGCCACAGCTAGCCACAGCCAGCCACAGCCAGCCACAGCTAGCCACAGCCAGCCACAGCTAGCCACAGCTAGCCACAGCTAGCCACAGCTAGCCACAGTCAGCCACAGCTAGCCACAGCCAGCCACAGCTAGCCACAGTCAGCCACAGCTAGCCACAGTCAGCCACAGCTAGCCACAGCTAGCCACAGTCAGCCACGGCTAGCCACAGCTAGCCACAGCTAGCCACAGTCAGCCACGTGACTTTACTTAAAGGGGAATTTCCACCACAAAACTAAATTTAGCTCATTTAACAGATCAAGGCATAACTGGTTAATTCTCTCTGTGTGGCTGGCCAAAGCGAAAGCGCACATTTGGGTAGAGGTATGCGTCATAATGACATACACCTGTACCCTTTCTCATTTTTGAAGAACTACAGTGGTAATTTGAGTTGATGGACTGCTTTGAAGAACCATCTTCAAGATTAGCTACTTCGTAAAAGATATGAACAATAATGTCCAACAAGTAGGACGGTTTGTAGAAGCATGTGGAAGCCTATCTGCCCATTGTAGTCTTTAGTAAAGCAGGTTCCCACAGTTTGGGGTTATATCTCTGCACTCACTACAGGTAGAGAGCGGACTGTGAGCTCATTTCAATCAGGACAGTTACTCTTCTGCAAGCATGAATTCATTTTATGGTGCATCCTCCCTTTAATCACAATGACACAACACTCAACATTATCCCCTCCATGGTCTCACCCCACATATTGAAGGTTGAATCTTATTGGCAGCTGGAAATCCAGCTGTATGGTGGCGCACTGGTGCTGTCGGCCAATGGCATCGCGGATCAGTATGTCGATCTGGGCAAGGACACAGGACGGAAATGAGCTCCACGGTCAAACACCCACCCGCCCGAATCTCACATATTCCGTAATAGAGCAGAACCACACATTCACCCACAAGCCTATCAAATGTATCACAGGAAAACCCGCCCAGTCTCGCCACCCGCCCAGTCCTTACCTTGGGCCCATAAAAGGCTCCGTCTCCTGGGTTCAGCTCCCATGGTTCCCCAAACTGCTGCAGGCTCTGCTCCAGCTGCTGCTCAGAAGAGAAAGTGGGGGGTGGGGGTCAGAGAGGGGTGAAAGGTCATCGCCACTCGCCGATAGGTCCTTTACTCACATCTTTCTACACCTCCCTAGCTTTCCCTCAGACTGGTCTACTGTAGGACACAGACACACAAGCACAGAAATAAGGGCTACTATAACGAGAGGCACTGATAAATGGTTGTGGCTACAAGTTGTACTGGCCTTTGTCGACCTCTAGTGGAAAAACATTGTATCTGCAGACAGGCCTTTACCCCACTCTAGTGGTAAAACGGCTTTATTGCAGGAGCCACTCAACGAGTTTGCCAGGCACCAATGTACTTTTAGAGAGAAGAACATCGTGTATAGTTCTAATATAGTGAAAAAATACAGAGGGACAGTGTGTGAGATACACAGAGAGGGGAGGGACAGTGTGTGAGGTACACAGAGAGGGGAGGGGCGGTGTGTGAGGCACACAGAGAGGGGGGTACAGTGTGTGAGGCACACAGAGAGGGGGGTACAGTGTGTGAGGCACACAGGGAGGGGCAGTGGGGTGTGTGAGGTACACAGAGGTGCGGTGGGGTGTGTGAGGCACACAGGGAGGGGCAGTGGGGTGTGTGAGGTACACAGAGGGGCGGAGTGGTGTGTGAGGTACACAGAGGGGCGGTGTGTGAGGTACACAGAGGGGCGGTGTGTGAGGCCCACCTGCTCGGCGCTGTCCCAGAGGCCCTGCTCTCCCAGGCAGGGTGTGGGCCGTGTGGAGAGGAGGCAGCGGAAGGAGAAGCCAAACACCCTGTACACGCTGCGCACAAACTGCAGACACGACGTCATCTCCTCCTCCAGCTGAGAGACAGAGAGAGAGAGAGAGAGAGAGAGAGAGAGAGAGAAAAGGACTGAGTGAGGGAGAGAGTAACAGAAGGGGAGAGAGAGCGGGGGAGGGTGAGAGGGGCCCAGTGTATGGAGCTACAGCAGGGCAGGGGCCCTGCAGACAGCAGAGGGGCCCAGTGTATGCAGGTACAGCAGGGCAGGGGCCCTGCAGACAGCAGAGAGGGGCCCAGCAGGGCAGGGGGGCTGCAGGGGGGTGTATGGGGGTACAGCAGGGCAGGGGGGCTGCAGGGGGGCGTACGGACCTGCTCGGGGGCGCAGAAGATGTGCGCGTCGTCCTGGCAGAAGCGGCGGACGCGGGTCAGGCCCGTGAGCGCCCCCGACAGCTCGTTCCGGTGCAGCGCGCCGAAGTCCGCCCAGCGCAGAGGCAGCTCCCGCCACGAGCGCACGCGCTGCTCGAACATCACGCTGCGGCGGGCGGAGAGAGCCGGAACCGGTCAGCACATACCGCACGCGCAGGCATACTCACTCACTCACTCACTCACTCACTCACTCACGCACTCACGCACTCACGCACTCACGCACTCACGCACTCACTCACTCACTCACTCACTCACTCACTCACTCACTCACTCACGCACTCACACGCTCACTCACTCACTCACTCACTCACTCACTCACTCACTCACTCACTCACTCACTCACTCACTCACTCACTCACTCACTCACGCTCACTCACTCACGCTCACTCACTCACGCTCACTCACTCACTCACTCACTCACTCACGCTCACTCACTCACGCTCACTCACTCACGCTCACTCACTCACTCACGCACACACAGGACACACACACTCACACACTCACACACTCACACACTCACACACTCACACACTCACACACTCACACACTCACACACTCACACACACTCGCACACACTCGCACACACTCGCACACACTCGCACACACTCGCACACACTCGCACACACTCACACACACTCACACACACTCACATACATACAGGACACACGCGCACACACGCACGCACACAGCTGCGTTTACCAGCCCCGCAAACACCCGGGACAGGCTTTACCCGTTTATACACGAACCCATACATATCCCTGAAAAACTTTATTATACAACAGCAAGTTTGAATCTCAAATTGGGATTGGCTGAGATCAATTATGACACAATGAGTCACTTCTAACTTGGCAAAACCGGATCACTAATCTGCATGAATTTTGTATTGAGGGTTAAAGCAAATTATTATTTAAACCAGGTCTGACGCTGATGCTGCTATGCAACAGTCATGTTTAAAGGGAATTACAGTCAACCAATAAAAACAGCGTACCAGTGTGCAGGGCAGTTCATGGGCTTGAGAGCGTATGTGTGGGGATGGCACTGCACCAGGAACATGTTGTCACTGTAGTGCTCCCAGTGGCCAGAACGCTCCCACAATGCAGTGCTGTAGAGGCTGGGGGTCATGACCTCGCTGAAGCCCCGCCTCCTGTATTCACTCTAAACCATGAGGGGGGGGGGTTAAGACCAAAATGATTTAACATTTACATTTCAGAATGTATAGCTATGGCAGTGGAGCTTACAGGCTCCTACATTGGAGTGTTTTTTCCCCAAAACAGTACACCTGCGTGCCTCGTCTTAGCCACCATGAGGTGACAGTACCTTGATGAAGTCGGTGAGCGTGTGTGTTGTAGATGTAAGCGGTGACAGTACCTTGATGAAGTCGGTGAGTGTGTGTGTTGTAGATGTAAGCGGTGACAGTACCTTGATGAAGTCGGTGAGTGTGTTGTAGATGTAAGCGGTGACAGTACCTTAATGAAGTCGGTGAGTGTGTGTGTTGTAGATGTAAGCGGTGACAGTACCTTGATGAAGTCGGTGAGTGTGTGTGTTGTAGATGTAAGTGGTGACAGTACCTTGATGAAGTCGGTGAGTGTGTGGGTTGTAGATGTAAGCGGTGACAGTACTTTGATGAAGTCGGTGAGTGTGTGTGTTGTAGATGTAAGCGGTGACAGTACCTTGATGAAGTCGGTGAGTGTGTTGAAGATGTGTGCTCCTTTGGGCAGGAAGAAGCAGCTGCCGGGGCTGACCTCGTTGAAGAAGAACAGGTCCTGTTGCTGAAATACACCCGTACACGCACTGTAAAACAATACTGTAAAATCACAGTACTTTACTGGCCACTCTGCTGCCAGTAAGTTACAGTTAAATGTACGGTACATTTCTTTACGGCATAGAAAAGCAGGCCAACTTAACATGATTTTACAGATAGTTACTCCCCTATGGTTTGTTAAAAAAAGATTATTCACTGGAAAAAAAATTACATTTTGTAGTAATTTACTGGCAGTAGAGTTTCCAGTAAAGTACTGTAATTGTACATTGTAGTGTAATTCTAGTGGAGCCGAGTGCAACGCTAACGCTACAAGGTTAAAGAGTGTAGCTGAACACGTAAAAGAGTCAGTGTAGCACAGTGCGATGCTAACGTGCAGCTTGCACGAGCGAGCGAGAGAGAGAGCGTGGGCGCTCCCACCTTGCCGATGCGTCTGTGGTCCCTGCGCCGCGCCTCCTCCCGCTCCTTCTCCCACTCCTCCTGCTCCTTCTCTCCCGGGAAGCAGACCGCCAGAGCCCGGCGGACGCCAGACTCGCCCTCCTCCTCCTCCTCCTCCCCCTCCTCCTCAATCTTCACCGCAGAGAACTGAGACCAGCCAGAGAGAACACAACAGGACACTGGCATCAGTCAAATTATCCAACCGAGAATACATCGCAGCAGTGTTTACTGAACTATGGGTGAGGACCCAGAATGAGTCTCGAGTCCACTCGGCTGTCCTAGCAAGTGCCTTTGATGGGCCCCAGAAAGGCATTACATTTCTAATTTGGGTCCCGCTACTAAAAACTATTTCCAATTTAGGTCCTGACATCAAGGTGCATTACAGCAAGAAATAAGTGGTATTGCATAGAGATACTCTTATTGTGGGCACGCCTATTGCTGTCACACAGCTGTAGTGTACAAAGAAAAATAAAATTATCTGATGAGTAAATACGTCGATGGACGTTTCGTCTTACCTTCAGCATCTTGAAGACCCTGAGAAAGCCGGTGTGAGGGACAAGTGGCCCCTTACACACATGCAGGGAATCCCCACACCTGAAACACACACACACAGACACACACACAGACACACACACAGACACACACACAGACACACACACGTGCAATGGGCAGGAGGCAGAAACAGGTGATCCCCACAGAGGGACAACCTTGTCACAGTAAATCTGGTTTGTCGATTATGGCTGGACCACCTCCCACCCCACTGCCCACTTCTCACCCCAACCGATTAAAAATGTGTAGACTACGCATTATGCAAACTAAGCACGGTGATAAATTCTATGGACACTCCGCCAAAATGTAACTACAGAACAGGGTGTGCCCCTCTGTTCTCCAGCAGCTCAGGTTTATTATCTTATACTGTACAGCTGCCAAACATTCAGTTTTTAATTCACATAAAACTAAAATCTGTTACCAGTGAACTTTTACCCTCACTAGATACATTAGCTTTAAAGTGCAAGATAACTGTGATTAGAATGTTCTTAGCGGAACATTCTAATGCCGATGTAACCATCACTACTGGTAACAGAAAGCACAGGAGTTCTAGAACATGAATTTCAAAAAATAATAATAATATTAATTCCAAAAACCTACCTCTTAACATAACATAGCATAAGTTAATGCAGAGAACAGGCCATTCAGCCCAGCGATGCTCACCTTTTCCTACCCCAACCTACTGCTTAGTTTGCCTAAAAGCTAAAGAGAATCGACCACTGTATCAAGCCTGGTCTTGAAAACCCCAGTGTTTCTGCCACCACTACATGTCCTGGCAAGCAAGCTGTGTGATAAAACACTTCCTAATATCTGCACAGAATTTCTCTTCAAAGGGATGAAAGGAGTGTGTGAAATGACGAACGGGCCGATGCGTGGTGGCGAGAGGCACTACCTGTACACAGTGGCAGTGGGTCCAGTCATCTCCTCCTCCAGCAGCCGCAGTCTCAGCTGGTTGTCCTGCGGTGGACGACACGTACAACGCCGTTTACTAACACAAGCTCACCCACCAACCCACGCCAATACCAACACCGCACCCAATCAGCTGCAGACAGCAGCCTGAGCTCATGGTGAGGGCCTTTACGGACTCAAACACCCATCACGATCCCTCTTTTCCAGTGGTGGAAAGTCCAGGGTCAGAAAGTAAAAGTCATGCCATGCGTTTCTTATTCATAAGTTCTACCTTCTGGTTGATGAATTGTGCCAATTGGCAAATCCAGGTGATGAGAATAAAATACTGGAGAGGACTTTTACTTTTGAACCTGGACTTTCAACCCCTGCTCATTTCATAGCTGGCACACAGAGACTGAGACAGGCACACAGAGACTGAGACAGGCAAAGGGAGACTGAGACGGGCACACAGAGACTGAGACGGGCACACAGAGACTGAGACAGACACAGCCCCGTTATTTCACTCCTGTACCTTGAAGAGCTCCTTCAGCTCCTCCATGCTGAGCTCCAGGCTGGAGAAAGGGAGCTTCAGGGAGGCCATCTTCCTGACCTTCTCCTCCACCTCTGCCAGAGAGAGGGAGCTGAGAGAGAGAGAGAGAGACAGAGACAGAGAGACAGAGAGAGAGAGAGAGAGAGAGAGAGAGAGAAAGAGAGAGCGGGGCGAGAAAAAGGGAGAGAAGGGGAGGGGGCGAGAGAGATTATGCCTATAGCTTCTCAGGATTGTAGTGCTCATTTATGCTGTGACCAACAAATAAAAAAAACAGCCGCAAACTAAATCAAAGCAGCATGATTAACAGCATAAATTCCCTGAATCAGGATTCATTTAAAGCGTTAAAGAAACATTGAGGACAGACCTGTTCTCCAGCCGGTAGTCACTATAGAGACCAACCTCCGTACTGCCCCCCCGACCCACCGCGGCCCCAAAATGCATCTCAAGCACCCCTCCCAGTACACAGGCCCCGGACCGCCACACCACCTGAGAGAGAGGGAGAGGGGGGGGGAGGGAGGGAGGGAGAGAGAGAGAGAGGGAGAGGGGGGGGGAGGGAGAGAGAGAGAGAGAGAGAGAGAGAGAGGAGAGGGAGAGGGAGAGGGAGAGGGAGAGGGAGAGGGAGAGGGAGAGGGAGAGGGAGAGGGAGAGAGAGAGAGAGAGAGAGAGAGAGAGAGAGAGAGAGAGAGAGAGAGAGAGAGAGAGAGAGGGACCAATGTTAGAGCTGAACGCAGTTGTCACCCTGCTTTCAAGTGATGTTGGCAGTTTGGCGGTCTGGGTGAGCTCACCTGTCTGGCCTCAGTGCTATCGAACCCCAGCAGGTGCAGGTCACAGTTGGCCTCTAGGGGACGCCCCAGCTCCCAAAGCTCCCCATTCACTGTGCTCACGACCGCGCCTTTAACCCTGTCAGCACACAGTGGAGAAACACAGCACATGAGGATGATAATAACGAAAGTACCTTCATTTCAACCTATTTGCTCATGTACGAATACAGAACAGACAGAGAATATATTAGAGGTGGTATCAAATACACAGCCACAACTTCATACAAGTAAGGGGTCAGACTGCCTCAGTGCTTGGGTGTGGTGAGGTCATGTGTGTGTGTGCGTGTGTGTGTGTAGTGTGTGTGTGTGTGTGTGTGGCATGTGGGTGTGTGTGTGCGTGTGGTATGTGCACATGTGGTGTTCATGTGTGTGGTATGTGTGTGTGTGTGTGTGTGTGTGTGTGTGTGGAATGTGTGGGTGTAGTGTGGGTGTAGTGTGTGTGTGTGTGTGGTATGTGTGTGTAGTGTGTGTGTGTGTGGTATGCGCACATGTGGTATGCATATGCGTGGTATGTGTGTGTGTGTGCGTGTGCGTGCGTGTGTGTGTGTGCAGGCAGCATTACCGTGACTTCTGCGCGATGAGCAGGGGCGTGGTGACGCCCGCCGTCCCCCTCACGGTCCTGCCGTCGGGCAGGCGAACACGCAGCTCCTCCCCCTCGGCCCTCCCGCCCTGCGGCCCTCGCTGCTCCCACAGGGACTCAAACACCCGCAGGCGCTCGGACAGGCACGGAGACAGCTGCTGCTGCAAGGGGACCTGGGGAGAACGAGAACAGAGCAGGGAGGACAGGGACACAAGATGGAGGATGGGACGAGACGTCAGGTGGAAGAATGGAGTACGAAAGGGGCGGGGACGGATAGAAGAAAAACAAGGAATACCAATAAGTTTAGGATTAGGGTGACTGCAGCAGGTCAACCTGATAAACACATTCAACAGCATCACGTCGCTAAAGGTCTTTCAGGTTGAGTTGGGAACTAACTGTACAAAATGTGCAGTCACATATAGCTGACACCGGCATAGTGGTGATGGACCAGGGCTTCTAACCAGAAAGGAGTTTGATTGATTCTCTCTTGGAGTCTAGACCATTACAACCTATATGAACTTCTACAAAACAGAAATAGCCGCACAAACGGTTAATAAGCATACAGCCTATACCCTTGGGAGAAAGACAAAATAAATGCACAGTATCGTAACTTCGCGACAGAGGTAAAAGGTGTTAATCTGCTGATCACTGAAACGCTACAAAAAAAAAAGTAGAGCAGTGTGAAAATCGCGATGTGCGAATGGCATGTCGTGACAGTATGCAAATTATAAAACGAATAGACGTTGAAATATTTGCCACGGATTTTAGCTGTCTTAGCTGGTGTAAAATGTCAATTTAAGTTAAGCAAGCAGGCAAGCGTGAACTAAAATGCACACACCTTACAGTAACGTCTGCAGGAGAAAAGCGATGAACCAGACCGAGCGCGACAGACTGGCAATGCCTTCAGCGCGGTCACTAATAACATGATTCAAGTAACCGCACCAAAACTTTTAAAATGTCACAAGCTAGCAAACTAGCGAGCTACACGAACTTGATCCAACACTCTGCCCTCCTGTACGCCGCCATAGTACCGGAACCACTGCAATAGCAAAGGCCATAGCTGGTTGGCCGAAGGGCGAAACGTAAGAGCGAATCAAGCGTCAGTGTAATCCTATTCTAGAGCAGCCACGCATTGATTGGGCACAGACCATACGTCAGCTACAACGGTCCAATCACGGCTCGGAGCTGTAACGACGGAGAGGAAAAACGTCCAGTTCTGAAACGCAAAAGAAATCTACGCAACGCAATATCCGAAATTGCTGCAGGCGCGAGCCTCGAAGAGTGATAAGCATCACGCTGATGCCATTTTTAAACGGGATAGCATCTGCGCAATTGTAAACAACACTCAGTGACGAGCATTTCATTTCCAGCTTAATCCAATTCACCTTTCGATTCCGAGCTATTCTGTTAAATTCAATAATTTGTTTAGGCTATTTGATAATCCGAATGTTATAATTATCAAATTGGTAGATGCAAGTTGTTAGATTTTATGCACGGTTTCAACTTTCATTGTTATTTACAAAAGATGGATGAGATGGTATTTGCTAAACCACATTTTAAACATGGTTGCTCATACACATTGTTCTTGTGAACCAGCATTATTCGTTTATTTGTATGTTAGAAGACTGGAGTGCCTTGGTTATTTTAACATGACTTGCTACGGGACAAACAGTATGAAACCATCTTAAATACGTTTTGCTAAGCGAAAGTGTCAGCACTTGACCATAAAATGGCGTCGAAGCTGGGTCATTTAAATTCGCAAATAGAAATTATACCCTACGAAATTGTGAAGTCCATCTGCCAATTGGCCATTACTGCAACGTTAAAAATGAATGCAGCAGCAGTGCATTATGTGCAGAAACGACACGCAATTTACAAAAGACAGGGAGAACAGTTATTGCAGCTATTATTGCACGTATTCCCCAAAAATGTGAGTATTTAAAGTGTTATCGCAGGATAATACCAAATAATAGGCCGCTGACATGGGTAATCTTGAGAGTTTTACAATGTGGTGTTTTTGTTTCTTAAAAAGAGAACGCTGAGAATGGGGAAAATACGACGCCAGACGGCCTGTTGCGTTTGGTTATTACGGAATATAATTTGGGTGAAATTGTGACCGTCAAAAAATGACAAGTGAAATGCGAACGGTCATTACTTAGTACAGTAGCAAAACAAACCACTAGAGGACGCACATAAACAGTAAGTCGGTGGGCTCGCGCACGACTCAGGCCCGTAGCAGCACACGTTTAAAATGGCTTCTCCTGAATATTCATAGGCTATTTTCATGCCAACGTATTCAGACACGCGCTGTGAAGACCACGCGAAACTCACTCGCACGCAAGAGCACACACACAATGTATGCCATCCACTAGTCTTAAACTGAACTAGACGTCAATCAAATGGTATTTAGAGACTATATCTGGTACGTAGCGAGCATAGACTGAAACAGGTGGATGAACTGCATGATTGTAAACATGCCTTCATTTGAGCAAGTACGGAGTTAGACTAATACAAATAAATAAATGTAAAAAAATACTGTGCGAGGGAAAACGAAAATTGCTGGGGAAAAAATCCCATTTCGCTTTTTCGTTTTTCAACAAACTGAGCCCAATAACTTCAAAGTCTAAAATACAGTAAAGCAGTCATTGAGTTTAAAATAACTGTCATTTTAGGGGGACATTTAAAACGTAAAAATAACAGTTCGTTGAGTGAGTCGAGTAGATGTGTGCATTCAAGTGTGAAACAACTAATCTTAATGGCCTTGTTTCCAATTGCACGTATTTTGTCCAAACTAATAATAATAATAATAATAATAATAATAATAATAAATGAACATTTAGAACCTGGTTCCAGAACATTTGGTTATTCTGGAACAACTGGCCAATGTTTAAATATTAATTTTACTTTACACGTACGTTCAGAGAAACTCCGGCACACTGCATCTTGCAAAACAACATTTAATCGAATAACAACGTAAACGTTTCAGAAACACACACACTCAGTGTCTTGTGCTTTGCAAGAAACAATGTGTAGGCGTTCAAATGTCCTTTTGAAATTTATTTTTCTCCTAGCACCTGTTGCATACATCAGGTGTGCATACCTTTTAAAGCACTTTACGCGCATGCATCAGCAAACACAAGAAAACGACACCGTTTGGCCTAACCCCATTGTGTACGAAGAGCAAATGTGGTTTCATTTCAGGAAATTAAGATCTGATTTTAATTTTCCAATGTCATGCATATCTACAATCTCCAGTCACACCTTTTACACTCCAATCAACCAAAATGTGTCATGCATGAAAATGGCCCATTTGTACTCAAGTCATAATTACGTGGTTAAACTCTTTTACATGGACCAGGGCATATTCCGTCCCAGATCTATGAATTAAGTTTTGTAGTTGAAATTCTGACCGATTAGCAGCCGACAATAAAAAAAAAATCCAAATCACGAAGGGAATCAAAGTTTAAAGAGGCATTTAAAACTGTAGCAAGACACACAGGGATCGTAACTGTAACTGTAATTCCGAAGTTTTAATTCAGTTGAAACATCGCATGAGTTTTTAAATGTGGTTTTTAATTATGTGAATATTGTAAGCTATCCAACTATTAATGGGGAGGGTTGTCCACTCTTCGTGATGGAACAATGTGTGAAAAAAGCAGAAGGTTAAAGAGAGAGAACACGATCTGAAAGGCGAGACTAAAGAGGAAGAGACGCCAAGGGTGAAAAGACGGATGAAGTGCAAGTGATTAAAAACAGGAGAGCCAAAGATCAAATGTGGAAAGGAAACAGGAAACAAACATGTGTTCGAGAGATGCATGGCTATCATTTCTTTAAAAAAAATAAAAATAAAAAAAGTAAAACAAAAAAAAGTTAAAATAAAAAAACGTTGCATTCAGAGCGGTTTCTCGGTTGTATGAAATAAAAACAGGAATAAACAGACTGAACACAGGCAATCTTTTTTTTTTCTTTCTTTTTTTTTTAACAACTTGAGCAGCATCAGCGGTGAAGGTGACAGAAATCACATCAATACAGACAGCTCCAACAAAAAACTGCCGTCATACTGTCCGCTGCAGTGCCTGCATCGCTGCAAAAGAAAGTACCCTCCCCTGGTTGTTTTCAAACGTGTATTTTTATTCAATTCAGTACATGTAAAAGTCGATTCATCCTTGAACTTGCTGCATTTGTATTTCAAACTCAAACTGTCCTAAGCTACACTATACCATTTCAAGGGTAACTGCTTTAACCCTCAAAGCCATTGTTGAACCACTGCTTATTATTATTATTTTAAACAAAGATGATATGTTTTACGTACAGTTTATGAACAAGCCTTGTCACTTCCGTTCTGTTTAAATGTTTAAACTGATTCACCATAGCAAAAACAGCAATTATATTTTTTTCCTTACCACAAGAAAACAAACTGTTGATAAGTAACAAATGTACTCTTTCAGTCTATACATACATAAATAACTGTTCATATGTAATACAAGGAAAGAGATATTGTATATAATATCAGCCAGGACAATGGGAGCGGGACAATGACTTGTGGCTTAACTTGAAATTGCCAAAGATGACAAGTGATCAAACCATTACCAATTTCCCATGCGGAAAGCTGATTGGCATTAACCAATAGGAAAGGAAATGGTGGGATCTGGTCATCTTTAAAAAAGGACTACCCATCCATCAGAGAGCACACAAATAAACATGTATAATTCAGCAGAAGAGAGGGAACATTTTGCATCCGGTGTTGGTTTATTCCCCCCCAAAAACACTCCATTTGTTATATCCTTTCCTCTACCTGAATGATTCAAACACAGAATTTGATTCTGAAAAGAATGATGGGGGGAAAAAAGAAGAAAAAGAACACATAAAACAAATTCAATAACCACCTCGTCATCCTCCGTCTCAATCTGGCGTCAGGCTTAATTCTCTTCATCCTAGCCCTATCGCTCCCATCCGTCTGGACTCAGACACGGACTCTTGCTGGCGTGGGGGTCGGGGCGGAGGCAGATTTGGTCGATTAAATCACTCCTTTGCATCTTCTTCATTTTACAGACGAGGACGGGACGGGACGGGTTGGGTCGGGTCAGAGAAAGGGATGCTGGGTACTGAATTTCGGGTCCTGGATTAGTACACTACACTAATTAGTGTGTGTAGCAACTAGATGGAGCATGTGTGTAAACGTACACAGCCCGTGAGTGTGGCACTTTTAATACGTGAGGGCATGGGCGTATCAGTCATGTAGCTGGGGTAGAATTATTCATTTACTTCTCCCTTTTTAAACGCGTGTGTGCAAACGTATCGTCTCGTGTCTGAAGGGGTCGTGTCTGATGGGTCAGTAGCGCGGGGGTAAGTATGGCCTTTTTGGGGGGTAGAAGGGACTTCCGCCGAACCCCCCTCTCGGGGGCCCGCTAAAATGAGGCCCGGGCCGCTTGCCTCCGCGGAACGGCGGTTCGTGGTCGAAGTGGGCGGGGTGCGGGGGGCGGGGGTGGTGCCCGCGGAGGGGTGGCCTATGTGAGAGGGGGGGCATGTGCGGGCGAGGCTGGTGGTGCGGTGGGCGGAGCTGGGCTCTGTGATCGGGGTGGGGCGGGCGCAGGATCGGGGAGGGAGGCTGTCTGTGGCCGTGGAGGTGGGGAGGGGGGCTGCGTGGGGGGTGCTGGTTCGGCGGCAGGTGGGAGGTTTCGAGCGGGGGAGAGGGGAGGGGCAACGAGGAGGGCGGGGGGCTCGGGCCTTCACGGACTCTCCCCAGCAGAGAGGGGTGAGGTCCGGACGAGCCGGGCCGGTGGAGAGGCGGGCCCTGGCGGGAGGGGAAATGGTCTTTAACTGCACCGTGGTGGGGCAGATCTTTAAAGAGAGCAGGGGGGGTCGTGCTGTTCACTGGCCCGGACCGCTCCTCTCTCTCGCCCCCTCGGGACGGAGGCTGGGATAGGGGTCGGTCGACAGGCACCAGCACACCCCCTACCATGACTGAGGAGGGAGGACCCGGGAAGTCTTTAGGCGGGGGAGGTAGCTGTGGGATGGGGGGTGGAGGTGGTGGAGGGATGGGCGGAGGAGGGGAGCTGAAGAAGTCGGACGGAGGGATGTGGGCAGGGTGCCTGGGAGGGTGGGGGTCTCGACCGGGATAGGGCACGCGGCCCCTCTCCTCGAACGGGAACGCCTGGCGGGAGTCGTCGTCAGGCCGGCCGTGAGGACCCGGGCCGGGGTTCCGGGGGTGGGCTCCGGCCCCTTCCGCGTACGCTTCGCCGTACCAGCCTCCGCCCCGGCCCAGGCTGGGCCGCGGACCGGTCTCCCCGCCCCTGCCGTGCGGCCGCATCCCCCGGCCGATCACTCGGATGCTCTCCACCGTCTGGATGCGCTCTCCCGACGGCCTGCGTTGGCCTGTTGTACCCCAGGATCCCGACGGGCGTTCCTTCTCCGCAGGAGGACGGGGACACCAGCGTTTCGATGTGCTGGTAGTGCGGCCCGTCGTGCTGCAAGGCGTTGGGCTTGCTCCCCCCCCTCCCCTCCTCCGCTCCCGTCCAGCGGATTGGCCTCCCCGCCGCTCTTCAGACAGTCCCCCGGCTGAGAGGGGGCGGAGGGGGTAGTGCTCACCTGCTGTGACGCCTCTTCTCTCTCCTCCTGCTCCTTCACTCCTTCCGTCGTAGAAATCCTCCATCCTGCGGGGCAGGTTCCCAGATCCGAGCCATACCCGTCCTGGCTCACGTCTCGAGGTCCGGACATGGCATCCAGGTGTCGGAACTCCTGCCTGTTCGGGCCCCCCTCGCCATAGCGGTTCGGGGGCGAGTTGGGAGCCCCCCAGGACTCGCTGCGGTACGCGGTGGGCGACAGGCTGTGGCCGTCTCTCCTCCCGAATTCAGCGGGCCCCAGGCCAGTGGAAGACAGTGGCAGATTCTTCACCCGGTCTAAAGAGGCAGGGTCTGCGTTCAGCCCCGCCCGGATCCCACCGTTGTGGGAGGAGGCTGCCGGGTTTGCGACGGGGCCGGGTTCGTCCATCTCGTCCTGGGTGGGCGTACCCGGCGCCTCGTCGCGCACAGGGGTGCCGTCCAGGTTCTCGGCGGGCAGGAAGGGGCTGTTGCTGCTGCTCCCCTGCCCGTCGCCGGAGGACAGGCCCAGGTTGAAGGCCCGGAAGCCGGGGTTCCCCTGGAGGAACTTGTGCAGCTTGGACTCCAGGCTGGAGGGGAAGGAGGCGGCGGGGGGAGAGGACTCGCGCTCCTGCTCGCTCCCTCGCCTCCTCTCGGGCTCCCGCGTGTAGCCGCAGCCCGGCAGAGGCTTGGCCGTCAGGGCCGACGGCGGGGGCCGGGGCCCTTTCCTCGGGAGTGGCCAGCGGGACGGGCAGGGCCTCGGCAGGGCCAGAGGTGAGGCCACGAGGTGGCACTGTGGACGCAGGCTGCGGAGCACTGCCGGGGCCAGAGGAGCCTCCAGCCACACTCTGCAGAAGGGACATGCCTGAGGAGGAGGGAGGGAGAGAAGGAGGAGAACGTTCATAACAACCTTCAGTAGCTGGGAACCCTGAGTGGACACGAGTGAGGAGAATTAAATAGACCTCCCAGTTGAACAACATGCATGACTTAACCAACAAGGTGGAACCACCAACTACCAAAATCACACAGAGGTTTTACCTACTATTTTACAAAAACTATTCTCGAAAGGAAGCAAGTCATTCAATAAAAAAAGAAAAGAAAAAAAGACCCCAACATCCTTCCCGAATGTAGACAAGAACACGGAAATACCCAAGAAGCAGGACAAGAGCCCCATCAGTTCCACAGCAGTTTTAAGCGAGGGGGATGGGGAAAGGGCTCACCCTGCAGGCCGGGGCTCTGCGTTTTGGAGAGGACGCTGAGGAGGCTCTCTGGGCTGATGTCCACCCGGGACAGGATGCTGGCCAGCGGGTTGGGGCCGGGGGCCGCCCCCCCGGGCACCGCGGCGGGGGACTTCAGGGCCGAGCTGTGAGCCGATGGCGTGCCGGGCGTCCCGGGAGAGGTCCGAGAGACGGGGCTCACACCTGAGGGAGAGGGATTAAGAGGCAGCGGGAGAAAGAGAGGGGGGGGGGGATTGTGAGACAGGGGGAAGAAAATTGAGAGCATCAAAGATAGTTAACGTAACATAAGGTAATGGTGAGAACAGGCCATTCAGCCCAGCAATACTCGCCTTTTCCTACCCCCCAAGTGTGCCTACTTCCTAGTTTGCCTTAAAGGTAAATAGTATCCAACACCGTATCAAGCCTGTCTTGAAAACCCTGAATGTTTCTTCCTCCACTACATGAACTGGCAAGCTAGTCCACACAGACCACTCGCTATGTGAAGAAATACTTCCTTATCTGAACAAAATTTCTCCTTTGACAATTTTAATTTGCGCCCTCTTGTTCTGCGAACCGAACTCACCCTGAAGAATCGCCTATAATTCACTTTGTTAATCCCTTCAATGAATTTAACGTTTTGACACCATGACTATACGTCAACAAGGAGCCATACTAGTGGCATCAACCTGTCACCCGCCAGTCAACCCTACTACCGGCTATGGATCTCAAGTCTTACGTCAAGTTCGACCAACCGACTGTGGCTGAGACCGGACAGACTCACCCGTGTTCTTCATCGCTGAGGTGAGGCTGCTGAGGATGGAGCTGATCTTGCCCAGGTCCACGTTGGCCAGGTTCACCGGCAGAACAGGTGCGGGTGTGGCGGGGGTCGCCGGGGTGACGGGGGCCGCGGTGGTCGCCGAGGTCTCGGGGGAAACGGAGGTCACGGGGGACGCAGGGGTCATAGGGGGCGGGGACTGTTTGACAGGGTTTCTCTCGTGGGCCAGCAGGGGTTTGGCAGGAACGGTAGCAGGGTCGGGCTCAGGGATGGGGGCCGGCTTCGCCACCTGCTCTTCCACTAAACGGACAGAGAAGAATGAAGGTGACCTGGTGCTCAGACAGACACTCACAGGGACAGAGCGGAAGTGCTCACATGTACCCGTTTGCTTTTTTTCAATAAAACGAAAACCATGGAAATGTTTGTCAACAGCTTCCCTTCCCAGCTCCCCTTGTTTTTGCTTAGTTGCTCACCCTCTTGAGCAATGTCTCTCCCCCCCCCCCCCCCCCCCCATTTCACCGACAGAATGTTGCATTTTGGCCACCTTTGTAACTACCTTCCTTCCCCTCCCTAGTAACCGTGCACAGCAGGCAGTGAAAAGCCATAAATGCAAATACACCTGTCACAGCTGCCAGTGACATCTGTCCAGTTTGCCTGCGTCGTGAAGTCTGTTTTGCATGGGAGTTCTACAAGGAAACAGGAATGGCCAGGAATAGAGAGAACAGCCAGGCCGAGGGACTGCTGCTCATCTAGCTAATGCACATTAGTTATTTAGATGTTTGACACTTTTTATCCAAAGCGACTCGCAATTGATTTGCCTGAGGAGGAGACAATCCCCCTTGGAGCAATTCGGAGATGAGAGCTGTGCAGATCTTATCATGGCTACCAGCTGCCCCAGGACAGATGTAGATGCGCGGCTGAATAAATCCATGTAAGGGACAGGCAGGAAGTGAGGGCAGGAAGGGTGGCCGCTCACCTATGATGCCGGGGCTGCCCGTCTCCTCTCCCTCGGAGAGCTCCATGTCCTCCACGTCCCGGTTGTCCTTCTCCCCGTGCGGGACGTCGGTCAGCGGGGAGGCCCCGGGGGAGGACAGGGGGCTGGGGACGTCCCCGAGGGCCGATGCCCACCTCGTCTCCACCGTCCATGGCCCGCCCGTCCAGGTGAGTGTCGGGCACGGCGCCCATGCCGTGGAAGGGCGACTCGGAGCCCGTGGGGGAGGGCGCGTCCTCGGACGGGGAGGGGACGGGGGAGTCATCCAGCCCGGGGAGCGTGCTCTTCAGGGCGTCCAGCTTGCGCTTCAGGTGCGTCACACGGTTGGCAAATGTCTTGTAGGCCTGAGGGGGGGGGGGGGGGGGGGGGCGGCAAATATTAGGATTTACAGCAGTCCAAAAACCAAAAACGCAGTAGCAGTCCTGTACAAAACGGTCCATCCAGATCACAGGATCGGAGAGTGCCTAGACTGTTGTGATGTCACCGTACTCATAGCAACAAGAGCTCTACCAATCACAGTACCTTGGAAACAACGGACAGAACACCGACAGCTATTAAGGGACACTTTCTGGCTGCACCCCGGCAATTCCCACATGGAATACGGAATCTAATCCCCGTTGCCGGTGTTCTACTGGTCATCGCCACCATCATACACCGGATATCATCTCCCATTATGGCCACAGGTTTGAGTCAGGGCAAAACCCCACACACTCACATTGGCGATGATCTTGACCTCCTTGTACTGCATCTCGTAGAACACGTCCGCGTTGCTCAGCGCCTCCAGCAGGGGGGGACCCCCCTTCAGCTGCTTCTCCAGGAAGCCTACAAAGTCCTGAAGCTTGGTGCTGCCCTCCTCAAAGTCTTTGGAGAACTTCTTGCCCCCCGCCTTGTCTGAGGGGTGGAAAGACAGTCTAAATTACAAACTACTTCAACAATTTAAGCCAGCTCTACATTTCTGCCAATTTCGACCTGTCAGAATCAACGGCAAGGTGTCAGATGCAGCTTTGGGGCATTTTGTATTGCAGTGCTGCTCAGTGCTAGGCCATTCCATGCCAACTCCAGGAGGTTGCATAACAGCACCCATTTTCTGTGTGTTGGTAGACAATGATGAGAAAATAAAATAAAATTCCTGAAAATTTTTGCTTCATTTTCCATTTTGTTTTGCTGGTAGAGCCCTTTAAAGTTTGACGGGTGTTGCAATGAGAAAAAAAATTAGCTTAATTGGATTTGTCGTTCGAGAGATATTGGCTCTTAAATAGGGTGGGGGGGGGTGATGACTGGGGCACACAAGGTCGGTGGTTCTAATCCTGGTGTAGCCACAATAAGATTCACACAGCCGTTGGGCCCTTGAGCAAGGCCCTTAACCCTGCATTGCTACAGGGGAGGATTGTCTCCTGCTTAGTCTAATCAACTGTAAGTCACTCTGGATAAGAGCGTCTGCCAAATGCCAATAATATAATATATATAAGAAAAATAAATTGGAGAAAAAGTGGTCACCCCCCACAGGTTGATTTTCCACAGAACGACCCAACCGCACTGAGGCACTAAAGCCCTAAATATGGGTAGATCACTGACAGTCTATTGGACCATTTTTGAGGTAGAATTCATATCTGGCCTCGGAAAACAAGTACATTGACTTAAAACCATTTAGCCAATAAATGTGTTCCATACTGTATGAGGGTAATTTATAGCTGAATCGCATCCCTGGTTATGGGTATGCACTTTGTTGCTCTGGATAAGCGCGTCTGCCAAATGCCATGAATGTAATGTAATGCATCCCCCCCCCCCCCCCCCCCAATTCCCATAGAGATCCGTTCAAATGCAAAGAGGTTTTACTATCGCTTGTAGGACAACCTGAAAGTAAGATAAGCAAACTCTGGAAAATAAAAAAATAAAAAAACAAGAGGAAATAAAACATGAATCTGAAAAAGTAGAAAAGTGTCTCCAAACTTTTGACTGGCACTGTAAATCAAATTAAACTGGCACGCTCTCTAAAGGAAAAGTGTTCAAAGAATTTTGCATTTTACAATCAGCCCAGATCAATACAGCCCTGTTTTACCATAAAGGCACTGGATTCAATCAACACCACCAAGCTGTCTTAACAGAGACAGGTGGCTGTAGGACAATGACTGACGGGTTAATCTGGTCTTAATTCAACAGAACCTGTTAGACAACAATGCTGACTGGACAAAACCCACATGGGGGAGGGGGAGAGGGGGAGGGAGGGGGAGAGGGAGGGGGACAGTGAATTAGGGCGAGAGGGTCAGACAGGAGAGAGAGGGGGAGCAAGAGAGAGAAGGAGAGAGGGCGAGTGAGAGAGGGAGGGGGAGAGAGAGGGAGGTGGACAGTTAATTAGGGAGGGAGAGAGAGAGAGAGAGAGCGAGAAGGAGGGGGTGGATCACAGTAACAGAAGACAGGGCTCACCCTTCAGTCTCTTGAGGGCCTCAGTGCTGCACACGTCCACTCTCAGAGCTGCCAGCTGCTTCTCCTTCAGCTCAGTGTCCTCCAGAGAGCGACTGTGCTGAGACAGCTTCTCTATGAAGGCCTGGGGCTGCAGAGCACGCAGTCAGACGGTCAGGTACACGTACACACACAAGCTATACGCACACACACACACACAAGCTAGACTCACACACACACACACAAGCTAGACTCACACACACACACACACAAGCTAGACTCACACACACACACACAAGCTAGACTCACACACACACACACAAGCTAGACTCACACACACACACACAAGCTAGACTCACACACACACACACACAAGCTAGACTCACACACACACACACAAGCTAGACTCACACACACACACACACAAGCTAGACTCACACACACACACACACAAGCTAGACTCACACACACACACAAGCTAGACTCACACACACACACAAGCTAGACTCACACACACACACAAGCTAGACTCACACACACACACAAGCTAGACTCACACACACACACACAAGCTAGACTCACACACACAAGCTATATTCACACACACACACACACACACACAAGCTATATTCACACACAGACAAGCTATATTCACACACACACACACACACACACACACACACACACACACACACACACACACTATATTCACACACACACAAGCTATATTCACACACACACAAGCTATATTCACACACACACACACACACACACACACACACACACACACACAAGCTATATCCACACACACACACACACACGCTATATTCACACACACACACAAGCAATATTCACACACACACACAAGCTATATTCACACACACACACACACACACACACGCTATATTCACACACACACACACACACACACAAGCTATATTCACACACACACACACACACACACACACACACAAGCTATATCCACACACACACACACACGCTATATTCACACACACACACACAAGCTATATTCACACACACACACACACACAAGCTATATTCACACACACACACACACACACAAGCTATATTCACACACACACACACACACAAGCTATATTCACACACACAAGCTATATTCACACACACACACACACACACACAAGCTATATTCACACACACAAGCTATATTCACACACACAAGCTATATTCACACACACAAGCTATATTCTCACACACAAGCTATATTCTCACACACACACACACACACACACACACACACACGCTAGACTCACACACACAAGCTATATTCACAGACACACACACACACACTATATTCACACCCACACAAGCTATATTCACACCCACACACACACACACACACACACACACACAAGCTATATTCACACACACACACACACACACAAGCTATATTCACACACACACACACACACACACACGCTATATTCACACATACACACACAAGCTATATTCACACACACACACACACACACACACACACACACACACGCTAGACTCACACACACAAGCTATATTCACACACACACACACACGCTATATTCACACACACAAGCTATATTCACACACACAAGCTATATTCACACATATACACACACAAGCTATATATATATATATATATACACACACACAAGCTATACACACACACGCGCTATACTCACACACACACACTATATTCACACACACACACACACACACACAAGCTATATCCACACACACACACACACACGCTATATTCACACACACACACAAGCAATATTCACACACACACACGCTATATTCACACACACACACACACACACACACACACACACACACACACACACACACGCTATATTCACACACACACACACACAAGCTATATTCACACACACAAGCTATATTCACACACACACACACACACACACACACACACACAAGCTATATCCACACACACACACACACGCTATATTCACACACACACACACACACAAGCTATATTCACACACACACACAAGCTATATTCACACACACACACACACACAAGCTATATTCACACACACACACACACACAAGCTATATTCACACACACAAGCTACATTCACACACACAAGCTACATTCACACACACAAGCTATATTCTCACACACAAGCTATATTCTCACACACAAGCTATATTCTCACACACAAGCTATATTCTCACACACACACACACACACACACACACACACACACACACACGCTAGACTCACACACACAAGCTATATTCACAGACACACACACACACACTATATTCACACCCACACAAGCTATATTCACACCCACACACACACACACACACAAGCTATATTCACACACACACACACACACAAGCTATATTCACACACACACACACACACACACACACACACGCTATATTCACACATACACACACAAGCTATATTCACACACACACACACACACACACAAGCTATATTCACACAATCACACACACGCTATATTCACACACACAAGCTATATTCACACACACAAGCTATATTCACACATATACACACACAAGCTATATATACACATATACACACACAAGCTATATATATATATATATATATATATACACACACACGCGCTATACTCACACACACGCGCTATACTCACACACACACACTATATTCACACACACACTATACTCACACACACACACATACACACATACACACACACACACACTATACTCACACACACTATACTCACACACACACAAGCTATACTCACGCACACACTATACTCACACACACGCTATGTTCACACACACACACACACACACACACACACACACACACAAGCTATACACACACACACACACACACACACACACACGCTATACTCACACACAAACACAAACTATACTCACACACACAAGCTATACTCACACACACACACACAAGCTATACTCACACACACACAAGCTATACTCACGCACACACTATACTCACACACACACTATACTCACACACACACTATACTCACACACACACTATACTCACACACACACTATACTCACACACACACTATACTCACACACACACGCTATACTCACACACACACACACGCTATACTCACACACACACACGCTATACTCACACACACACACGCTATACTCACACACACACACGCTATACTCACACACACACACACACGCTATACTCACACACACACACACACACTATACTCACACACACACACTATACTCACACACACACACACTATACTCACACACACACTATACTCACACACACACTATACTCACACACACACTGCATTTATAAATGGCAGATTTATAACAGGTGACAAGACGGAGCCCGAGATACTCACTGCAAACTCAGCCAGGATCTTGGACTTGAGAGCAGCTTTGGGGTTGGGCGGGGCTGCAACAACATTCATAACACAATGTCACACACTGTACCCTCAAAACAACCCTCTATACCACACAAACATTCGGGAGGACATTCAGCTAAATAAACTACACTGGTTACTCCATTATATTTTTAAAGACAGTAGAACGTCAGTCTGCATTCATCAGGCATCTCAGAGTAGGGAGCACAGATCTAGGGTCAGCTGTAGCTAGTCAGAGCCTTACTGGATTGGAGGCAAAAGGCGAAACTGATCCCTGACCGGCACTCTAGCTCACTTGATAAAGACAGGGCCCTGGTATGACAGCACAAATGAGAAGGTATGATGTTCCACTGGCCCGTTGCTATGGGAAACCCCTCCCTGTGAGAGCCTAGCAGTCCGTGTTCCAATTATACACGGCAATGTTCTGTTCAGCAGAGTCAGAGACGGTACAACACCACACTCCCTCCAGACAGCGGGCCATGCTAATTAAGTAGCGCTCAAGAGCCGGTACACACAAAACCGGGCAAGCTGCAAGCACAGGCCCGCCCACTCACTCTCTACCACACTGTCGGGGCTATGAGTAATCAAACCTGGCAGAAGCCTGTAGCCAAGTGCAGCAAAGAGGATGAGCGGGAGCCAGAAAGATGGTGTAGCCAAGATCAGATCCACGCAGCTGTTGGGCCCTCGAGCAAGGCCCTTAACCCCACATTGCTCCAGGGGAGAATTGTCCCCCGCTTAGTCTAATCTACGGTCAGTCTGTTGTCGGTTTGGATAAAAGTGTCAGCTAAATAACACATTAATTATTATTATAATAATAATAATCACCGGAGGACTGAGCACTAGGGGGCGCCTTCCTGGCAAGCCCAGCCTTGAGCTCAGAGATCAGCTCCTCGGGATAGACGCTTCTCTCCTCCCAGATGGTCAGGATCCGCTCCACAGACCGCCGCACTTTAGAGTCCCTGGTGGCAGAAGGGAGACGGAGCGGGTTTCAGACGTAATTTAGCCATGAACAAACACCACGTATACAAGCTGCAATCAAAACTCACGTTTACAATTCACAATTTAGTCAATCAAAAAAAACGTCTTAAAGTACATATTCCAAAACAATTTTTGGAAAAGTATTAAAATTGTAATACTTGTGTATCATCACACCAATGTTTTTCCTCCTTTCACTACCTGGAAAATTAGATTTTAATTTTACAAGACTCTAATTTGCTTGAACATTAGAAGTTCTTCAAATGCTTCCTAGAATCTCTCTTTTCAGTGACGAATATGATTCAATTAAAAGAATTAAAGACCGTCAACTTCACAGAAACCCAAAATGCTGGCACGGGGATCAGGAGGATATGACATCACGCAGGGCTCTTACTTGATCAGCCGGGCAGCCTCCGGGAGCACCTCGGAGAAGGCGGTGCGGTAGATTATGGCGTTCTTCCTCTTGCAGTTCTGAATGACATCATTCGCCACGTAGAACAGGTTGAGCCTATGAGAGGCCGCAGCTGCAAATCGGAGGAGAAGAATTCATGAAAATACTGTGGATATTATGCAAATAAGCAATTCGGGAGGCATGAACAGACCAGACATTACTAAGCAGTGACAGAGATATTCTCACAGACACACGGATGAGCATATTCTCACATGGGACCAGACATTACTAAGCAGTGACAGAGACATTCTCACAGACACACGGATGAGCATATTCTCACATGGGACCAGACATTACTAAGCAGTGACAGAGACATTCTCACAGACACACGGATGAGCATATTCTCACATGGGACCAGACATTACTAAGCAGTGACAGAGACATTCTCACAGACACACGGATGAGAATATTCTCACATGTGGAATGCACTCCAGATGCATATCTCCAATAATGCCAATACTGAGGTAGACTGGGGTTAAATTGCACATCTTTTAGGGGGTTCAATTAGTGGTTCGGTGAAAATGTTGCATTCCATTTAAACCCGCACACCCTGATTCTCTGGGAAAAGGTCAACACACGCATCTGCAAATGATCCTCGTGGAAATCGTCTGGCTGGAACAAAGCAGGAACCGTGACCGTGAACAAAATGTACGTTCTCCAGATTTTCCATAAATAACACGCTGAAAGTCCATTAGCAATAACAGCCAACGGCAAACCGATTAGGGACAGGCAGCTCACGGGATCAAAAGAAAAACATTTGCCGGAGTGCTGAACACTTGGCATTCACTGAAAATTGATCAAGTCATTCTTATCGACATTGCGCTTACTCGCAACCAACATTCTAATCATTTTTTTCCCCAAAAGGCAAAAGGGTGGCTTGTCAAACCACAGAAAAGGACGTGCTTCATCGATGTCACCACGTGTAGATAAATCAGCACAGTACATTCCACTTATGGTGGTGGAATAACAGACTCCTCTCAGACATCAAAATGTGAGACCGCAGTTGATGATTAAAACAAGTGGGTCAATAATGCTGCCTAACGATTTCTGTCAGGCAGGATAACAGATTTTTTTTGGAGTAAAAATGCATGACTTAAAAGGATTTATTTGAGAACACAACAGGGTGGTGTCATGTACTAGAAAGCATTTCCCAGATTGGATCACTTCTCAGCACAGATTCTGAGTAAGAGACTTGAGCACATTGACCCGCTACAGCAGGTGAAATTTTAATTAAAAAATAAAATAAAATAAAAAAATGAAGTAAATGTTTTATTTCCAGAGCACAACATACTTGTTGAGATGTCATCTTGAATAAATACTGCTTATTGAAACATTTTCTTAACGCAATTAAATTCTTATATACTGGCAACTCCTTATTTGTCACTGACCCAAGTAGTCAGTTAATTTAGCCACTCTAGCACCACCGGTGGCTAAAAGGCATCACTGCAGCGGTCAGTGAATGCCATTTGGGGGATGCCTCGAAAAGCCGGGAGGGGGAAAATAAGCAGACTCTACTGGGGCTAGCATGACTTAATGAAAGAAGCATGACCACGTGTTTAATGAAACATAGGGCTCTGAGGAACACAAAGTCACTATGGCAACCTAACTGCCCCCATTAGACCTCCAGGCCAGACCACGACAGCACCAGAGGAACAGCAGGATTCCTAAAAGCATTCTCAAAAAACAAACTCACGGAAGCTCCTTCTAATACCAATCATCTATTACCGACTGGCTCAGCCGCCCAAACCATTTCATATGCGATATGATTTTATGTGATGTACATGGTTTTCAGAAAAGGACAGAAAGATAAAATAGAAATGCGTCAACCGGACCTTTTTCTTTTTTGGCTGCATCAACGGACACAAAAACACATTTCGGGCCACAATTCATACTTAGCAATGAGCTGACCACTTTCAGTGGAGAACAGAAAGAAAAGACCTAAATAGAGATCTACACCTACTTAACTCCATTATTTTAATAGATTTCATGTGAGAATTACATCATTTATTTATTTGCATTAAAGAAAATCATAAGGAACTATTTCTGAAGAACTGCAGGAACCAGTTGAAATCAGTCAATGTTCGAGTGCTTTCACATAATATTCTAATAAACAATCAAACCATACACAGGTGGATCTGCAAAACAATGCAAATGCAAACAGTATATTTGGAGCAACTTCTCAAAACTCTTTATATTGATCAATATATATTCCAGAACCATTTAAATACTCATCAGCTTCTATACTCCATTGGCCTCCAAAACATCAGCATTTTCACACAATACCATTAAGCCCATTCACACTTAAGTGCAGTTGAAGACAATGAACTTTTAAAGCCTTTGCTAAAGAGAACAGAGGCAACAAGATTAGAATGGTCTTACTACTGAGTATACAAGTAAGATGCAACTTTTATACTCAGCAGACCTGCCTCAATTACATAATTATTTTTTTACACACTTTACCGAGCTTGTCTGGTGTACTGGAACCAATGAAATGCCCTCAAAAAACAGCAAACTTCTCGAGAGGCTCGATTACACCAGATAAGACGTTTTTGAATCCAAAACAATTATGTAATGGACCCACAGGTCTGATACTCAATAGCAGAGCAAGAGTGCCAAATCAGACTGCCAAAATCCTGTAAAACCCACAACACCACCATGCTTTGGCTCCATTCCCTTTTCTCCAAAAAGATAAAAGGAGACACTTCTCAGAAATGAGTAACTAGACTGAGGCGGGCGGGGTCAGTGTTTCCGCAGGGCCCAAACATTCACCTTTCACCAGCCAAGCAGCAATAATTAACTGCACTCCAATGACACCGAAGCCCACGCTTCAGTCAATGCATGCGCCTTTTCTCCGGCCTCTATGCGTTTTTCCACACAAACGCCTTGACCCTGTATGTTTGGACAATCGGTTATCAGATTTCACACTGCCTGGCTGGAAACAATGAGGTCAGGAAAACCACAAAAAATAAACACATCATTATTTCCCTATAACGAGAAGAGCCAAAACTGAAATTAACACCGAACGTCGCAGCCTGCTCAATCTTTTTCTGCCTCAAATAGTTCCACAAGAGTGAGGTACTCACTCACCATTAATTTACAACCTGCTCTTTTTCATGGAAACGCTGGGCCCGACATCAAGAACCAATATGTCAGGCCACAGTCATCTTTCACTACAGCGCAAATGCAAACTGCAACCAGGTTTCCACACCCTTGGATGAAGCAGATGGTCACAAACTTCCAACTTAAAAAAAAAAGAAAAAGTTTTTACTTATATTTGTAGAACACAATTCTTTCACTGGCTTACTTAATTACAACAGAGAGCTTGAGAGCTTGCCACAGCTGTGCTTGTGGGTAAACAAATACATACATTAAAAATAAAGGACATTTTACTATTAACTATTAAAAGTAGACTATTAAGGCAAATGTTTTGAGCATGACATTTTAAATTAATTTCCAGCATGAGCTGTTTGTCCAGTGAATTGCCTCTCAGACGCATGTCTGTTGCGTCATCATTTTGGCTATACTTTACCATTGGACCGATGCAGATAAATTCATCTTAAGCCGGTATGAGTCAATACCAACACAACCCAAATAATATGGCACATCCCTCTTTTTCCTTGTATCACTCGCTTGCCAATAACTTGCTCTTGTAGTTCATTAAACATTTGATAGATAACTTTGATGCATTGCATTCACCCAAACCTCCCAATGGCTCTTTCACCCTTGAAGTTCAGACTATAAGCCAGAAAGAGACTTTCTGC
The DNA here is from genome assembly GCF_963514075.1 of Conger conger. Lineage (NCBI taxonomy): Eukaryota > Metazoa > Chordata > Actinopteri > Anguilliformes > Congridae > Conger > Conger conger. The sequence goes on along the minus strand of NC_083768.1, from coordinate 43,342,758 downwards.
TTTGAATAGGACTATAACTTAAATTTCTATCATTTTACGTAAATCTTATGTTATATTACCCAAACCACAAACACTCACCCGGCGTGTGGTCCACTAATATTCTAGTTAAATTATTTATACTTTGGAGAGTTTTTGTTTTGGAACCTTGTTAAAACAGTAGTCTCCACTGTAGACTCACAAGTACACGTTTTCACCACAGCGAGAAAATGTCAAGATATTTGTTCACAAGCAGAATTTACGCTACCTTGCACCGCGTCTACCTGGAGTCTGGGAGGTTCATGCTATAACAAACCAACGCCGTGAGAAATCAAGGTCAAAGGTCAGAAATGACTTCTGGTTAGTCACAACAGTACATTAAATCAAGAATGACTTCACAATCTTGTTTAGGTTTAGAGGCTTTCAAACAATTCCAATGTCACATCTCTCTTCCAAACACAGCCATTAAAATTAGCAAAAGGCAAGTGTTCAAAAAAAACTTTGCACAGCTGTGTTTCTAAGCTGGTTTTCAGGTATTGGCCATTCTTCACAGAAGCAACCGCTTTCAGGCATTTCTTTTGTAAAAACAGAGACCCTGCTACCCTCCTGAAGAGTTTTCACTTTTAAGTGAAACTTGCATCGTGAAAACATCCATTCGTGAAATATGAGACACTCATCTGGTTGTCTAGCCCCTCTGAGATGATGCTGAGAACAACTGCTCCAAATAAGCAATTTTGCGTGCCAAAGAATTACAATAATGCAAACACGAATATCGCACCTGAATAAAAGTTAGCAGGAAATGTAATTGGACATTTGTATGTAAACAGTCGACAATATCGGAATACGACCGTGACTAGGAAGAGCATCATCAACCTAAATGTGCAAATAAATGTAGTCATTGACTCTACAAAGTGGAGCAAGTCCACAGATGTTTCATTCTATGCAAATCCCCAAACAAATATGAATGCTGCAAAACTTTTTACTTGGGCCTGACTAATATCCGCAAAACAAATTAAATCTATTCCAGGGTTTTTCATGCATAGAGAATAACATTTAGCATCAAATTTTGTGCCGCCTCCACGAAACCCGATAACATTATAAATTCACGGAGGATTTCTATCATTTGTAACTGCATCAGCGGCAGTATTCCGATGTGGCACTATCGCAATCTTGCTGCATTCGGACAGATAAATCTCACACCCAAGCAGGTGCAATATTTTAAAATAAAATGTCTCCTAAATTGCCTATCCTATCACTTTTAGGTTTTCAACTTTGTAGATATGACCCGTTGAACAGTGTTTCCCAACCAGAGTGCTGTCAGGGGAGCTGTTTCACATGAATTTAAAAAAGAAAAACCCCATGAATGAGCCCACCAGTTTAATTTGTCCCACCAGTTTCAGAATGAAGGCAAAAAATATTTTAGCTCTCCTAATTAACATAAGTGATCAACTTGTGCTTTGCACCATCCCTATATGTGTGCACGAGAGGAGAGCTGGATGCTTGAGTGCTGCATCTCAACTTCCAGAAGCCGTCGGTATTTTGAGGAGACAAGACAGTTTCAGTTAATCATCTATTCTCTGGCTACATTGTCTTGAATGTGGGTACAATGGTTTAAACACCATTTCCAGCATCAAGTTACTAAAGTTGTTGGTATCCAGAATGTGAAGCCTACTGTTTTGTCAATTTCATCAGGGAGTGTTTGACAATATTGGCACTGCATTATGAATTATTTGTGGCTGAACAAGTTTGATACACTAGCCTATTTCCTGAGGCAAGTCTACATTTGTTTACATAAACAAAGTTGTTAAAACGGTCTGCCAAGTTAACAGCGTTAGCTAGACACTTGTATATTCTACTAGTAGGCTATATGATTTACAGCATCTAAACGGCAAAGCTATATCCCATCGGTGATACGTAACATTATGTGGATAAAATTCCTCACAGATCTCGCCTTTTCATTTTCCTCCCAAAATGCACCAGATTGATGCATTTGACTGCTAAAATGTTTCTAAGTGTGGCATGCCCCTATAGTGGATATTGAATCCCACTCACAAAAGCAAAAACAAACTGGACTAACAATACATTATTGCTGAATTCAACCCTGAAAAGAACATTCAGGCCTAATGTTCACATGATACGTAGGGCGGCCTGTAGCGTAGTGGTTAAGGCCTGTAGCGTAGTGGTTAAGGTAATTGACTGGGACACGCAAGGTCGGTGGTTCCAATCCCGGTGTAGCCACAAAAAGATCCGCACAGCCGTTGGGCCCTTGAGCAAGGCCCTTAACCCTGCATTGCTCCAGGGGAGGATTATCGCCTGCTTAATCTAATCAACTGTACGTCGCTCTGGATAAGAGCGTCTGTCAAATGCCAATAATGTAATGTCATGTAATGATACATCATTGTACATCACTTTTGAGTCGGGTGCTGTGAGATTTGATCACATGACCACGAGTAAAGTAGTAAAGTTATTTTTAGCCAGGAAAAACCCTGATATTCCCAATGGAAGAGTTCACCCATTAGCACATGAGGGCTAACTGATCGGATTAGAGGGAAAAGTACCACCAGTGTCTCATTTCTATTTAGAAAATGACTCCCACCTTTTGGACAAAGTTAGAGTAGATTCAGGTTAGATTCATGAATTGGGTTTCACTCCAAAATGAAAGGTAAAGGGGTATGAGTGAAATCTGAAGTTTATTGGATTAAGTGGATTATGTCATTTACTTATGTCCGCACCATCTCCAGAAAATTCAGTCTTTGATATTTGAGTAATTGCCAGGATATCATTACTTATGTGAAGTTTTGTATAAATAATTATTGGTTTTCCACCGTCACTTTTTGAGGGCCAGAGTTTGAATGTGCAGGAAATTTTCTGACAAGCTACTTTACAATCTATGGTCTTGTTTTGCTTTAATTCGGTTTTAAATAAAAATTCCCCACTGTTACACACATACAAAACCAATAAAGCAGAGAATCAACTTTGAATCAACTCAGTGCTACTGACTGGCCAGACTGTCTTCATACCTGACGCCCAGGTAAAGGGAGGGTCGGAAAACCAGGAATTAGTGATACAAAACCGTTTTTTCTGGAGATGGTGTTGACATAAGCCAACTTTGCTTTTGGCCCCTGGATATTTCTTTCGAATTTACCCAGGACGTTTCCCGATTTACCTTGACTGCTTTAAAGACGCTTTGTTTAAAGATGACTCTCTCGATCTAATTCGACTCATCCATATGTCCTTAAAGTAGCGAAACATTATGTTGATTGAAACACATAATATAGGTATATGAAGTAATTTCCTCATCAATTGTCTAGCCAACTCACTAGACCGAGCTAGCTAGCATTAGCTACCAAGCCATAGTTAGCATAAGTTCATGTGATGTTAGCAAGCTAGCTCGGCTCAGCTAGCAGCACAACGGTTTGCAGGGCAACCACAAACAAATGAAGGTGAATTTCCAAATTGGGTCAACTTCTCACACAGTGCATTTGTAATTGATACACACACGTTAGGCCAAATAAATACAGGTCGAAATATCATTAACGTTGCAAATGAAGGTGACATGCTACGTTAGCTGTTAAACTAAGTTAGCTAGCTACGTTGGTCTAGCGTTCTCTCTCTACCCAGTCTAGACGACAACTTCAAATCAGCCAAAACTGACAGCAGCAGCTTTAATCATTTTCTTAGCCAACTTGGTAACTTAGCCGGGCAGCAAGCTACTAGTTACAACACCAGTCTTAAATAGAAAAACAATTTGCATTTAATACAATTAGCCCTATGTGACAGCTAGCACTCCAGTTAACGCATAGGTATAGTATTAGCACTGTTACAATAACTTTGGTAACAAAAACTAGCTGAGGTTACTTGCTAGCGCACAGCAAGTTGCTGCAATATGAAAATGTTGGCTAGCACTAGCTAGTTTACAACATGGTTTAAACTCAGTCGCTAACATTAGCCAGCTGGGTAGTTCGGTCTAAAACAGACAATTTGGTCCAAACCTTCTAATCTCACATGATCAATGAATTAACCCAATGTATTATGTTACCCAATTAATGTGCCGAGGCTAGGCATTACATTAGCCTATTAAAGACTAGAAAATTGTTTGTTGGCTAACAGGCCAAGTTAGTCTAGCTAGCTAACAAATGGGAGGTATTAGCTAGGTTGCTAACGTTAGCTGGCTACTCACATTTCTTCATCCACTTCATCCAGTATCGCACTATCAAGGTGTGATATTTCTTGTTCTCGATGCACCAGTTAGATAGTCCTTGTATCGACTCCATGGTGTTCGAAACTCCCTGAAAACGACGGTCCAAAGACGACTGTAAAGCGGCAGAAGAGCCACGACCAGTGTGGCCGCTTGCCGCTCCAGTCCCAGCCGCCATTTTCCAGGCCTCTTTCTGCGCCACTCGTCCTATCTTACGCGCCGCCGGTCCAGCACCCCGAAGATCACTGGGAAACAAATCTTGCTAGGCCGCAATTCTGTTGTAAATGTTCACTCCCCTTTTTTATTTGTGGGTAGTAAACGATTGGTGTTTTAAATATAGGTTGTATTTGGCGAGGGATACGGATTTATATATATATATATTTTTTTTTTCCCCATTTCAACTAGTCGATAACCAGGTTCCATGGAGAGAAAATATATATAGAGAATGTATTGGTCATAGTAGTTCAACCAGTAAATAGCTTTTTGTATCATCTATCTATAAAACTAAATTTTAAGGGGAGGTACCGCAGGTGAAGAGGAAAAATGACTTTGCTCGAATGAAAATATATATATTATGTGGACGGAAATTGAAACTTGTTTGTAGTATGACTCGTATTTATTTTTCGGAACATATGCAAATTATTTCATGAATAACAAAAACATGCACATTTTTAATAATAGTTAAAACACCTTTTCAGTGTATTAAGTAAGTACATTTTTCTGTTTCAATGTGAATGAGTCAGTAGCTGGTACTTACGGAAAAAATTCGCTATTTTCCACATAAAATAGAAATGACAAAATATATCAAAAAGCCTCTATTACCAGCTATTTCGGTTAAGAAGCACCATGTTAAACTTGGTAGGTATATCTAGAAGTTGCATAAATTCATACAGGAGATATGTTGAGAAAAGTTGTTTTTGTGGTGCTTGGTATACTTAATGCAGCTGGTATAAAACATCTAAATGAACGAATTACTGTCTTATATTTTATGAAAGTACAGTAGTTGTAGAAGTGAAATATATTTCAAAATTGACCTATCCAGCCAGAATTATCCTTTTCATCTGTGGTGCCTCCACTGAATGTATCTTCACCCTTTCAAAGATGGGATTTCAAATTACTATGCTGAAGTACATTTTTTATCCCATTTGATCCCTTGTCACATTTTAACTATGGAAATACCAGCATCAAGTTAGTTATTGCCATTGCTTTCAAAACTTACATAAAACCTCCATAAAGAATACCACGGGGCTTTTGTGTTGTTTATTAAGAAAATAATCCCAAAAAATTGAAAAGAAAATTGAGCAGTAACTTGCCAATCAAGAGCTGGTAAAACTGAATAAAGATATGCCATTATGAGTATAAGTGCCCGAAAATGGGAGTACAGAGCCAAAACAAAAACCATTCTCACTGTCATGCAACAAATATATGGGCAACAATAGGTTTATTTGGATCATTTACACGTATTAAACAAACACGTTTACCGTTTTTGTCAATTATAATTGGAAATGTGCACCCTTACAGCAGTTCCCATCAATGTGTGGCAACATGTTATGGGTAAGCCTTTCCTGGGTTGTTTTTATATATTTTTTTAGGTCATTTCCATGCAAAGCAAATTCAGTACTTTATTTAGAGCTGCTACCAAATGAAGCAGCCTTTTAGTTCACTGAGCCACTTTGAGCTCATATTTCACTAACCACACTGGAAATCCTCCCTTCACTCACTGAAATTTCTATTTTCCTTTTCATTTTGTTTTCTTTACACCTGTGTGGAATGAGCACCCGATAGCCCTTGAGTTCCCTTATCGGCATCTATGAACTGAAGAGCATCTATTGAGGCCACGTACTGCAGAATTGGTCATATGAAAAATAATGACTCTAGTACAAATAATGATTTTAACTGAGGCATTTCACCCTATAATACAGTTGTACCATTAGATCAGTAATGTGCAGACAGGTTCAAATTCAGGACAGTGGAATGAGACAACCCCTCTCTAAATAACACTTGGGATTGTTTTGTCTACGTATTGTTCTGGAAACGGCGTCAAACGGACATTACAGCCAAGCCAGGACATGAGGAAGGTGAGGCCAGCAGTCACACAGAATCCAGTGTCAGGGTGATGCACCCATACAGATCCACACACATGCATTCATAGTCTCACACAATGTGGACAGTCACAGTCTCAACAAAAAAAAAAAAAATTCAAATAATAATAATAAAGTTGCACCTACATTCTAGAGCACTAGAACACAACAACGGCCTCCAATTATATCACACACACAGACCTACAAGGTATCCCAGTAGTCTATTTATCTATGGGTCCTTTAGTCCCACCCGCATGACTTCACCCTTCCTTCCCCTTCAGACAAACCCCCCCCCCCCCCCCTTTCAATCGGGCCCTAAAACGCGGCCCTCAGTCGTCAGTGGACTCCAGCACGCTCTCGCTGAGGGCCAGGTCCCAGTACTGCTCCGTCCTGTGCTTCTTGAAGTGCTCCCTCGCCATGTTTTGTGTGGGACACTGCTTGAACTTCATCTCCCCAAAGCTTCGCTCCTTTGCCGTGCCCTGGGTCCCGGAAGGAGGGGTGGGGAGAGTAAGCCACTGGTTATTAACGGTCACAGTAAGGTCGCGGTGATGTTTTATGGTGGACCGGCACTTACCTCCCAGACCAGCGAGCACTTGTTCTTCTTCAGGCCCTCATCGTCAGAACCCTCGGGGTCTGCCAGGGAGGAAACATGGGAGAAACACCATCTGATCTGACGTTCTAGCTTCACTCCAGACTCTTTACATTGGTCATGCAGGATTTAAAGCTTTAAACCAGGACTGCTCAGCCCTATTCCTGCAGATCTACCTCCCTGCAGGTTTTCATTTCAACCCTGATTCTTTAGCAGCTTAACAAGATCTCTAGCTGTTGCACGAGGAATGCTTTTTTAGGGTTGGAGTGAAAACCTGCAGGACTGTAAATCAGGGTTGGGCAGCCTTGCATAAAATGCTTATTAAAATGGACAAACACTAGACCACGTAGTATTTCCTGGGTAATTAACTGAACAATTAGTGCTAATAATTGACCAGACTTCACACCTGACTCCCAGGTAAACGGAGGGTGGAAAAACCAGCAGTTCTTGACCCTTGAGGACCTTGATGATCCCTGCACTAGACGCAATTGATATTTCAGTCATGCAAGCTCTCAGACTTTTTGCCACTTTTCCTCCCTCTCACCTTCTCTTCTGGAGTGGGTCTGCTCCTCCCACTTGATTCTACTGAGCATCAATTTCTTAAATTTCTTCTGGGCTTTAGGACCTGGACAGAGTGGAGGAACCAGGACACAGAGGAGAGCACTTGTCTGGTCAAACATTCCAAGCTCACTGTCCAATCACAGGCTCCAAACAGGCTCATTTGCATACTTGGGACTCCCAACCAAGCACTGTCCCCTGGCTGTATTTTGTCCATCAAACCGCTCTCCCAAGTACACAACGGCCTACAAAGCGATTTGAGAAACAGTCCACATTTCATTTGAGTGCACAATTCAAACAAAGTTAGCGTGCACTCACGTTTCACATCTATATAATAGTACCATTTTACACTGCCTTGCCGAAAACATGGGACCAAGATACTGTGAGCACACTATGGCAGCGACCCCTGTGCCTTTTCATTTTTGTGTGTTATTTTTCATGCGAGGCTGTACCCACGCCAACATTCAACATTCACCTCCTTCCACTACCACTATATTGACGTCTCTGTGCAGAACCACAGTCCCCGTTAGGTACAGCTGATTGGCGTTGGCCTCCACCTTGAACTTCTTGGCTGGGTTAGTTAGCTTTCTGATCCTGGAAAGTCCAGAAAGCAGAGAAGGAAACAAACATCAATCTCCAGTTACCTATCAGACACTCCCAACGAGAGTGCGTTTATACAGTCATACAGTCAAATGTGGGTTATGACTCTTGCCAGTTAATGACGCTTATAAAACCACTCCATCTGCCTAGTATAGTCAGGAGATTATTCCAGTCTCACCGGTAGACTGCGATGTGGATTCCGTGACTCAGGTCCTCCTTCAGCTTCTTCACCTTCTTCTCTTTCCTCTGCTCCGTGGTCAGCTTGCGGGCTGCGTTGGCCTCTTCGTGGGCCCTGACACACACAAGGTTAATGAGGAAGGGCTTTACAAAATGACTGGAGTGCGCCAACAACCCCGCAGAGGGGCCTACTAGAAATAAGTTACATTTCAATCAACAACAGAGTATCAACAGGTAAACAAATTATCTATGGAAATACAGGTTTCCATTAGATGAAGAGATATGGACGCACAGTTTAGAAGGACACACACACACACACACATACTTCTGTCTCTTGGCCATCTGTGCTCTGACGTGGGCCTCCACTTTGGTGGGGTCTTGCACAGCCTCTGTTCCCAGGACTCGCATCAGATTAGAGATGCGCACTGCAGAGGAGGGAGCAAAGCTAAGAGTCACTGCACAGCATACCCAAGTTTTTACATTTTCTTACACAAGGACAAAATATACACACCTTATGGACATACGTCATTTATGGAATGTTTGGATACTTTTTAAACTATCAGCTACTCTGTTCCAAATTGGTTTGTAAATGTGACAAACACAATCCACAGAATTTTATGGGGCCAAGGTGGGAGCCGTGGGGCACACCTTTGGGTTCAGGTGGCGGCATGAGTCCCAGTCGCACTTTTTCCTGCAGCTCTTTCTGGCCCTCTCTGCGCGTCTGTCGCCTCAGTTTCTTCTGCTCCTGCTTGGTGAGGTACACCCCCAGAGTCACGGGTCTGTCAGTGTCCACTGAGGGGGTGGGGAGAAAGGGGAGGTTATCCTCCGACAGACGCAGGAAAACTACTGGAGTGGTGTGGCTCTATTCGGACACACTTTCTGAATACTTCTTTCATTCATTTGTGGGCAAAATTGTGCTTTTTTTATTTTTCATGAACTTACACTGCAACATAGATTTCTTACATTTTGATGAATTATCAAGGTATGCAGCTGGAAATATTTATGAAAGTATTCCAGGTTGAGTACAGCCTGTTTTTACAGAAATCACAAAGTGGCTGATATAAAAAGCAAGACGTTATTTTTCATTCATATTCGAAACAGGAATATTATTTTTCTGTTTTTGTAAACTTTTCATGAGTGTCGGGAGTCTTACAGCTCCATAGCTTTTTCTGGACTGATGCAGAAAAAGCACAAGGAAATGGTTTTATTAAACGTTTGGGTTCCTCTGACCTGGGGGACTGATTTGAGTAGGATGCTCCACCAGATTTGTGACCCCAAATAAGTCCACGTCCTCAAAGGTAAATGTTTCCGTCCTAATACAGAGACAGAAATTGAGCATTAATAAAGAACTTCATATGTAATTAACATTTTACTATATACACATTTGAACACTAGAAACATATAGATAGAAGTTATCTCTATTCTGTTGTTCACCTGTATCTGATGCACATCCTTGGACAAACCAGCCTAGTCCTAGTTTGCTTGTTATAATTATTCCAAAGGGTTTACATTACATTTTACATTTACATTTTACATTTTAGTCATTTGGCAGACGCTTTTAATCCAAAGCGACTTACAAGTGCATAGGTTCTACCATAAGTCAAAGCATCACATCCAGAAACTAGCAAAATACACAGGAAATGCTGTTCTAAACGTAGTTGTCATCAGAAGTGTTTTTTTTTATTTTTATTTTATTTTTATTTTTTTGGGGGGGGGGGGGGGGCGTTAGACAAGGATAGGGATATCAGAAAGGAGGGGCAGGGGAAATCAGGAGGGAGGACTAAGGTCGAGTTTGAAAAGGTGGGTTTTGAGTCTGCGTCGAAATAGGGGGAGGGATTCTGCTGTTCTGACAGTGGTAGGCAGGTCATTCCACCACTGAGGAACCAGAACGGAAAACAGGCGTGAACGTGCAGCTCGACCGCCAGGTGCACGTAGAGAGGGAACCGTAAGGCGACCAGAGCTGGCAGACCGGAGTGGTCTAGCTGGGGAGTAGGGAGTGATCAGGGATTGTATGTAAGGTGGGGCAGTCCCCTTAGCAGCCTGAAATGCCAACACTAGGGCCATTAATAAACAACCTGTAGTTCTTATCCTTAATACCACAAACGCAAAAGTTGTATATCAAGTGAAGTGTCTTTTGAAACAGGAAGCTGGAAGGGCCTAGTGTCCAGAGCGACTCACTCACAGATCCACGGTGGAGGCCACGATGTAGGAGTCCCACCACTCGATGGAGGGCACCTCCCCGTCCCCCAGCTCCTGTTTCGGGGCGATGAGGGCCAGCTTGGTGGAGGCCTGGATCCCCGTCTTCTTGGCGGCCTGAGCGATCTCCATCTGGAGCCTCTCCAGCTGAGCCTGCGCCCCGGAGGGAGGAACGGAACGTTTGGGAACGGGCATTCAGGAAAATTCACAAAATTCCACCATTTAAATACCACTGCTTCACAGTAATAATTAAACTCACTCCTAAAACAATCAAATTTTCCAAAACTCCCCAAACCTCCTGCCACCCTGATCCCCGTAAAACAGGAGAAATTTTACGTCATCCCAAAACTCAATAAAATGCAACCTAAAACAATGGCCCAATAGGCTGAACACACAGCTTTGTGAAAAGCAGGCACACCTTGGTGCGGATGCGCTGGGCGATCTTCTCGAAGCGGCCCTGCTCGTGGAACTTGAAGCCCTTGCGGGGGCGCTGGGGGGGCGCGATGTTGACGCGCTGGTCGAAGTAGGAGGTGGACTCCAGGTCCTCCCCCGGCCGCTCCTTCAGCTGCTGCCGGAACTGCTCCCTCTTCACCGCCCGGATGTTGGCTGTCCCAAAGGAAGGGGCGCAGTCAGACACCTGACATTCACACAACGCATATGTCCCAAATAATGTGTAGTAACCACACAATAATATGAAGTTCATTTACTCGGGAGCAGATGATTTGACGATCCCTTCTCCCTATCCGGAATCTTTATACCAGTGTGTGGCCACCATTCATTACAGCATATTGTTTGTGTTAAGCACCTGGATTAAAAAGGTATATATTCAGTTTTTAACATGCTTCAGGTTTACAGTTTACCCCAACCCATTTGATAATCATTAGTTGCCCTCTCCAATCAGAAATATGCTACCTGGGCACTATCAGGAGTAAATGCACTCCGCTGATGCACCCGTGTGCCATTTCACACCCTACAGGTCACATAGAACTGCAGGAAAGCACTAGCGTCACCAGGAGAGATAGCGGACGAACAGAGGAAGGGTGCACTCACCTTTCAGGGTGGGCATGCGGTGAGTGAGCTCCACCTCCTTGCCGGCGGCGTCGACAGTGCGGCCGAGTTCATCCAGGATCAGAGGAGTCGGCTTCGTCACCTCCCGAGCTTCAACCCTCCTGAGGGGGAAGGAAAAGTTCACACGCGGGCGGACACACATTAACACACGCACACAAAAGACTTACACACACACAAACTCACACTGTCACACACTCACACACTCACACACTCACACACTCACACACTCACACACACTCACTCGCCCAGGTGGGAGGACTCACGGGGGGGCGATGCCCATGGCGTGCAGGTTGGCGAGGGCGACCAGGTTGTGGGCTCCGCCCAGCACGGGTCCCAGGGTGGCAGGCCGCTGGGCCAGCTGGGACTGGATCCGGGCCTGGAGCTCGGCCGCCTTGCGGGCCTTCTCGATGGCGTCGTTCATGAAGGTGGCGGCCTGGGACGGGCCGATGGACTGAGACTGGGGGGAGGGCCGGGAGGAGGAGAGGAGGAGAGAGGGCAGGGCCTCCATAGAGGGGGCAGAGTGGGGAGTCATCCTCTGTAGGGGGGGGGGGAAGGAGAGTAGTATTAGGGCAGGGAGGTGAGGACGACAGTATATTTAACTGGTGAGGATAAAAGCAGGGGTTTTAACATGCCGAACTGCAGCACAAAAACAAGACGTGACTCACTGGGGGGACCGGCGCCGGGGCCGTGAAGCTGAGCTGCTTCTTCCTCTCCTCGATCTGCCGCGTGGCAGCCTCCATCATCTGTTTGATCTGCGGAGCAGCGCAAGGCGGCAGTCAGCCATAAAGCAACCACAACACACAAAAATAACCATAAAACAAACACAAAATACAATAAACACAAAACACAACAAACAAATCAAAACACAAATGACAAAACAAATACAAAATACAAAACAAATACAAAACACAACAAACAAATCAAAATGGCAAAACAACCGGAAAATACAAAACAACTATAAAAGCAACCACAAAACAAAATGCAACAAACTCAAAACAAACACAAAATGCACAATGCCAGTGAATGGTGCTGGATCAATTGGAGCCTAACGTTTCTGGAAAATTAGCCACCGAACCCGTCAATCCCCTACCTTCTGCCCGACGTCCCACAGACAACGACGTCCCCTCTGCAGGGCACTATGCGCACATTTTCAAGTTGAAAAATTTAGGAGCACACCAGCGCACCCAAATTAGTAGCTGTACTCCTAAATTATTGTAGTCCTCAGGTAGACTTACCTGCATCTTGGTGAGCATGCCCGGGCTCTCTGCCGGAGGTCCCGGGAGCACCTCCACCTCCTCCACCTCCTCGAAGCGGGGCGTACGCTTCTTCAGCACCGCCTCGGGGGCTGGGGGCACCTCCCGCCCGGGGTCCGGGTCGTCTCCGAACACATCCTGCCAAAGGGAGGCAGATTAACCGCCCGTCAGCGAGGCACAGCGCTTTACAGCCCCAGAGGCTGCAGGTTTCATTCCATGCTGGAGTACTGCGGTTATAAGAACCAGTTAAACCTGAGTTGCTTCAGTAAATACCCCACTGTACAAAGACACAATGCCTCTGAGCTTGTTAGTGACCCCAACAGAGGCAAAGCAGGCAAATCATTTATACAGGGGTGTCAAACTCAGTCCTGGAGGGATGCAGGGTCTGAGGGTATTTGTGGTTTCTGTCAATCAGCAACAAAATAAGGCCTTGAGAACAAGGTGTGAGTTTCTATGAAAGACTTAAATTCATCACCCATGCTGAAAAGCACCAAAAACCAGCAGACACTGCGACCCCACAGGACTGGAGTTTGACATTCCCGATTTAATCATTCTAAACTTCGTTAGCAAACAAGTAAGCAAGCTTCACTGGCGATCACATTCATGAGAAGTGCTTAATGTGAAATACAAAATGGGGGAGGGATGTGTACTTATTCGAGCTCTGGAGTGGCGTCAACCTAGGGCGAGACACGGCGGCAGTGCTTGTCAGGGCCTCGGCCGAGTCTCTGCAGTGAAGCCCCAGGTCTGTGGATTCAGCGACACTCAGACAGGTGAGGAACTCCAGCGGAGCACGCTGCAGTACAGTCTGCGGCCGGGGCCGCGCCCCACGGCTCGTACCTTCAGCTCCCGCTTGCGGTTCTTCTCGCCGTCGGTCCTGCCGCCGCGGGCGCTGCGGCCCTCCTCCAGGGCCTCGAACAGACGCTCCACAAACCCGCCGGCCGAGTCGTCCAGGAACGGCCGCAGCTGGTCTGCGGAACCGGGGCCAAAACGGGCGCGGTCAGCGTCGGGTTAAAAAACGTCGGAGATGGCCATAACCACAGCAGACACAGCTGCTCTGCAGATTCAATGGCATTCATGTGGGTCGGCTACAGTGGTGAACACACCTCATAGATGGATGTGCACACACACACACACACACACACATACATACATACACACAAACTGCTCTCACACTACTCACGCACACACACACACCTGTGGTCTTCCTCTTATCCAGGCCCTTGCCCAGGCAGTGCAGCGCCGCCGTGACGACGGTGGGCTCGGAGAAGCCCAGCACCTTCTTCACTGTGCGCTCCACCCAAGGCCTGAGCTCCTCCACATCCCGCCTCGGGAGTGACATGGCCTGCCAAAACAGCGCAAAATGCTCATTCGCATTCTGCCACGGGCTCACAATACTACTCAGCAAACTAACATTACATTAATACATTAAAACCCAGTCTTTACTCTGTCCCAATTAGCCCCATAATACACTTGGGACAATTTACTGATAATACCGATTCCTCTCCCTCGTTTAAAAGGTTAATAGTTAATGCCATCTTTGTAACGAATAATAACTGAAACGTGGTGGGAGAAAAATATCGTTGGAATATATCTTGGTATACCGTAGGTATATACCCAGGTTGCAGTAGTAGCAGACGAAACTTGATACATACAATTAGTTACTCCGTGCAGTTACTTTGCACGTTTCCAAAATGCAAATAGTAGCTGAATAACTAAAAACATATCGAAAATGCATAATAATGCAGTCTGCAATGGATATTACGAACTGGTACTATTTGTTTACAAAGTCGACGACACACGTGGCTACATTGCAGCTGGCTAACGCGTCAGCGTAAACAGAACGTAGAAATATACTTGCCCCTAGCCAAGTTAGCTAGCTAGCTCGAGAGCCAAGAGAAAGTAACGTGGTTTTCCTTCTTTCAAATAAAGATGGATTATGCCAAATTGCCGAACTTCTCTGCAGACGCCGGCTGTGTTCTCTCTTGACAACAATTGAATATTAAACCAAAACAAATAATTTCCAATTTACTTCACTACAAACTCTCCGGTGCGACGGCATAACAACGTTAATCGGAAACGGAAGTAGCTTGCAGAGCGCCAGGAAAGAAGTGACGCGAAGCAAAGATTTTTACATTCGCACGAGACAGCTCTCTGTTGTCAACGGTTGGTTTTCCAGTTAAGGAGTTGAGACCCTTCCACACCAAACAGGATTCAGATTGCGGTGCGGAAATGCGGAAGAAAAGCGAATGCGAAAATTCCGCACACAAGGTGTCCACACCAGGTGCGGTGCGATTTTAAAAAATATTTCGCGTTCTATTTCGCGTTGCTTTCGCGCCGTGACTGTCAGTCGTGAGTGTCATTAGTGAAGATGTCGTCAAGTGATGAAGATCTCATAGTGATTGATAAGTTAGTGAATAAAAAAAGAAAGTATTGGGTTCACCCCTTGTTGGAGTGATGTAAGTGAAAATGTTACATTGGCCTACTTCCATTTACTGGACTATTGCACTAGACTTGTCGTTTATGATCTGACGCTGTATTGTCTGGTTGTATTCGAGTTACTGATACTGTCTCACGCGTAATGGGTATTGGGGTGGATCGAGTAATTTCCGCGAGGCCCAAAATGTAGGCGTAGCCTACTGCACATCACTTTCTGGATTCCATGTAACGGCACAGATGGTGAAAAGAAAATTTACAAACGCAAGATAGCCTATAGCCAAGTGTGCAAGATGGCAAGTATTTTTAACTGACATAATGCAAATTACGTTTCAGAATATATAGCCTATTTTAGGCTTAATGAACAAATCATTATGGCGCGCATTCCAAACAATTTAACGTAGCCTAACATAAAATAAAGCTTAAACTTTACAGACGGACTTGCAATATTAATCAAATAAGGATTTCACAGGTAGACCGTCTTCAGATAAAGAATCAGCTTGTCGCCATACATGTCATAGTAGAACACAATTAAATCCGTATCTGATTTGTCAGGCACATTTTTCCGCAGACTCATTAGAACACATGTGTTTGTTAATCTGCGAAATTCCATGCGGAAATTCGCACGGAAAATCCGCCTTGGTGTGGAAGGGCCTTAAGCCTTGTCTTTTTCAGTGGATATGGATATTGGGGAAACGTTTACTAGACTAGGCTTAATTATTGTCCGGAGTTGAAGCCAATATTTTGTGGCGGGACCTGATACGAGCAGTTCATGCTCGAAAACCTAACAATTTGTCTGAATTAGATCAGTCCTACAAAGAGGATTGGGCTGAAATTCTTCCACAGCGATGTGAGAGACTGATATCAAATTATAGGAAGTTTTTGGTTGCAATTATTGCTGCTAAATGTGGTGCAACCAGTTAAGTTGGAGGGTAGTTACATTTTCACAGGGGTGATTTGGGTGTTTGGTAACTTTTTTCATTAAATAAATTAAATAGTAATAAAACAATGTTTTGTGTTTGTGTTCTCTTTGTCTATTACTTATGGTCTAAAATCTGATCTAAAGATAATAGAGAAAATCAGGAAGGAGGAAATACTTTTTCAGGGCTTGTAGATCTGTGCCAACATTCTGCCCAGTCATTTTTTTGTTAGTATAAAAGATTCTGAGGGTGCGTGGGAGAGAATGTGATTTGTTCACAGTCCTGAAAAGCTGTCTGTGCTCTCTTTCTCTCTCTCTCTCCCTCTCATCAAAGTGGGTTATCTGAAAATTCATTGTAGAGAGAGTACATTGCACTGCCTGAAGCAAACCAGTCTGCCCTCACTCTTTTCCTAGGTCATCTCACCTTTAACAATATTATCATGTTTAGTAGCTGCCCCGTTGCTGGCATTGCATTGCAGTATTACCTAATACAAAACAGCGTCTTGCCGCACCTTAGCAATGGCACGTTAGCTCCTCTGTGCAGTCTGCTGAATCCCTCCTTTGTGCGTCTGAATCTTTAGACACGGCCTGCCTTACAGCAGGCCGCTAATCTGCCCATGTTTAATGGCTGCAGGCGATTCCCTCATTCCACACCTCCACGCCCTGTAACTGCACGTTCACTGGTGTTACGTAAGAGCGCTAGACTATGCTGTTCTCCCTGTTCACCAGGGGACCAGCCCTCCGCTTTGCATTCAGTCACGCGCATGCTTTTGTTTGTGTGGATTCACACCCCTGGTGTAAAAGCCAGCTATGGCCGGCTTTAAATGACCAGCTACCAGCTGTTTCAAAGCATAGCTTGAGCTGGAACAGCCAACATTTAGGTGTATGAAAAATAACCGGACGATTTTTCTAGCTAGTACCCACATTACAATGACAAATTATTTACAACAATCCTATGAACCCAATGTGAATAAATCGGTGGTAGACAATTTGGTGGTAGCAGTGCAACGCATACAAACATGCAGATACAGGTCAGGAGCTTCAGTTAATGTTTACATCAACCATCAGAATTGGGGAAAAAATATGATCTAAGTAACTTTGACCGTGGAATGATTGTTGGTGCCAGGCACGGTGGTTTGAGTATCTCAGAAACTGCTGATCTCCTGAGATTTTCACGCCCACCAGTTCTGTGGGCTTTTTAATGAGAGAGGTCTGAGGAGAATGGCCAGACTGGTCAAAGCTGACAGGAAGGTGACAGTAACACAAACCTCTAAGTTGATAGGCTACAGCAGGAGAAGACTTAATAAGTTTAAAAAAGAAGTTGAATAAATACTAATAAAGTGCCCACTGAGTATATAGTTTACCCCTGAGTAGTGTAAATGTTCCAACTGTGTGACGCTGTGTTACACAATACAGCACTGTGTATTGTAAGAGGCCCTTCTCTCAGGCTATATCTGCTGTAGCAATTTTCCATGATGCTGAAACCCTTGTAAGAAAAAGGAATAAGTCTAGTTCACCATTATCTTCCCTTCTCATCTTCTATTGTTCTCTCCTCCAATAAAATTAGAGCCTACACACATGTGTGGGAGTGGGCCGTGTTATTCAACAGCAGATATCTGTCGTGTGATCAGTGTTTGAGTAATAATATAATAGTTTATTTTGCTGACACTTTTAACCAGAGCAACTTACAGTTAATAAGACTAAACAGGGGGCAATCCCCCTGGAGCAATGTGGGGCCTTGCTCAAGGGTCCAACAGCTGTGCGGATCTAATTGTAGCTACACTGGGACTTGAACCACTAACTTCCCAGGTCCCAGTCATGTAACTTATAGGCTGTCCCCAATATGAGTTCACACTGCTGAGCTAAACATGGCTAAATAGAGATAAGTGGGGGTGTTGTGGAGGGGGGAGTCAGAATGCAACCACCCCCCGCTCGCCTCTCTCTCTCTGCCTTCTGTGGTCCAGACAGGCCATCTGTAGCCCGCAACGTTGTTGTCTACGAAGCACGTAGGTCAGTCTGTTAGGCGAAGCGGTCAGCTGGTCAGGATTGTGTGATGGCAGTGCCTGTGTCTAATGCGCCCAGGTGGTAGACTGTCTATTGGGGTTCCCCAGTCCCAGTCCTGCCACCCTGCTGACTGCACATTTACATGTCTAATTCCTCACTCAATCTGTCCTCTCCAATCGGGACCTCACAAGTGGTTTACCCAGCTAAAGCAGGGACACTGCAAGGAGTCGGGGGTAAGGATAATTCCAAAGCCCCAAACTAACAGGTGCCCTGAAATAATTGTTCTGTAATTGTGCAGGGGCCTTGGACTAAAAAGAGGAACAGGGCCCACAGAACCAGGTCCCCAAATTTTGTGCTACAGCCCTAGTGGTGCGGCCCAATGTGAGAGGTTTTCATGGGGCCCAAAATCGCTGGTGGCACCCCAACTGGAAGGCCAAACTCCTTTGTACAGCAACAAGTCCCAGAATGTAATCAAGGCCATGCATCACTGGCATTAGGGTCACCCAGAGAGTTTCAGTCTGTGTGGGTATTTCCCACCTCATAACACATTACCAGTAGCTTTGGTGTATGAAGGTGCATCATAAAATACTGAGCAAAAACATTCTCCAAAACATCTCGTTTATTAAATCACTTTTATTCCATGGTTGTACATCTCCAGTATCAAATCACCACAGTGTCTGCTGGCTTTCGTGGTTTTCTTTCAACCAACGGCCAATTTTGGCCTCGGAAGAACGGTGTGGAAAAGATGAAGAGGGAAGGAGAGAGAACTGAGACATCTGTAGTGAGATATACATCATGAAAAAGGCAGCAAATTGCAACCCACAAACCTGGTCTTTTTCCAGGCACAATCCATAACAGATACAAAAAAAGAATAAAAGCAAGTGACCTGTGCAGTCATGTAGTGTCCATAAAAAATTATATATAATAAAATAATATACACATAAAAAACATCCTAACACACCACTCAAGTGGTTCTGCATCTTTAGTGCACTTTCCATATTCACAGCTTGGTACGTATTTGTACATTCGTTAACTAGGGCGGTCTATCGATTACATTTTTCAGACATTAATTTATTGTTCATCATCGTTGCCTTGACTTCCCTGCTCTAGTTAAGGTTACCCTCATATCACCAATACAAACGTTTACGTATCACAGATATCAGCTGGAGTCTATCCTTTCAGATTTTTCACAAGTACATTTGTATCAGAAGAATGAAGATGTTTAGAAAAATGCTGCTCAAAGCTTGTGATAATACATCTAATTAATATATGTGTCATAATTTATATGTTAATATATCAATACTACATTTAATACTACAGGCTGTCCTGATAGTCTGTTTCAAAATCAAATTCCAACTCATGATTAACATTTGAAACTGGGCAATGATGTCACTAAGTTCTAGCATCCCCCCCCCAATCCTACGTGTTTATATCACTGTTGTGTCACCTGCATCTCCACGGGGAGCACTGCTAACGACTCACAAGCCAATGGCTGTTCTCCACACTACTACTAGACAGCTGGGACCAATCAGAGGAGAGGAGCACCTCTCAGTTGCCTGAGGAACAGCTAGTGGGCGGGGGACCAGGGGACCCGGGAGCATAGAGCCAGAGAGTGACATTCCCCCAGAAGCTTGCAAACTCCAGTGGTTACCAGAGGTATTGCAGTTTATTAAGCCTTCAATATGAATATTAAGCTAATTTTCATATTTAAGTTAAAACCATGAATGCACCCTGGCAAAAGTATACCATTCTGGACAAGAGATATTAAATTATAAAATTTCTTCACACTGAACAAATTACTCTCCAGGAATCTATTTCTTTTTCTGAGCTTTTTCTTTTTCCTTTTCATTTCTTATGCATTCCATCATGTTTAGGTAGCCAGTGTGCCCCAAAGTCAAACATGGCCGCCTCCATGAATTAAGCTGCTTAACTGTTACCCATGGAAGCAGTCAGTGGAAGTTCTCTCATTCTCACATATCTCAATGGCGAACCGCAGTGCGAGAAAGCCCTTTCTACTGCATAGTTCAGGCGATAGTAACATTGGGCAGACTCAAACTGGCATAAAGGGAGCAGGCTGAACTCTGACCAACCAGCTCTGCAGACTGAGCTCCTGAAAGGCCAAAAAATGTCATTTATATTTTCACCTGCTTCACATATTATCTGAAATATTCCCTTCTTTTATTTTTTACAGTTATTTAAACGTTCTCTGGAGATAATGACCTTCATGTTAAAAAAAAGAGTTTTGCACACCATGACGGCTTGGAATCATGTCATATACAACAAAGCCCATGAGTCGGCAGAAGTTTATGACTTGTGAAGTTGCAGGAGTCCACAATCTGTTTTGGCACTATCTGTAGACAGTCTCTGTCTGAGATGTGTGAACAGTCTAGTGTACAGCAAGAGACCGCAGAACAGATACAAAATAATAGCACAAGCGTTTTTACTCCAAAAATGTTCTGCAGTCCCAAACAAGCTACGGTTTAGTCTTCTGAAAAACAAGTAAACAAGCCAAACCATACAAGTAGATCATCTTTGTATATTTCTCATTTGATTCAAGGCACAGGGATTCCAAGAACACGGTTCATGTCAATTCCCTTTCAATTCAGTCGATTCGAGAAATTAATTGAAATTCAATTCAGAAAATTTAAACTGCCCAAAGAACATTTTTAAAATCATGAATTGAATTAAAATTTATTTGAACCCAACCCAGATCAATGCTCCTAATTACCCTGCTGGAAAAAACAGCTCAAGCTAGGTTTTGAAACAGTTGACTTGGTCAACACCAAGTCAGACCAGCTCTCAGCTTAACATGGTTTGAGCAGCTCAAGCTATGTTTTGAAACACCTGGTAGCTGGTTGATCAGCTCATACCCAGCTAGTCCAGCTTTATGACCAGCTTGGCCATGCTGGTTGACCAGCTCATACCCAGCTTATGACAATGACCAGCTCAATATTCAAGCTGGTCAAGCCGGCATACTGGATTTTACAGCAGGGTAATCCTGTTATTTCTCACCACCTTGTGCAAGCACTTATAGTTGCACTCTTTCCCCATACATCAAAGTGGTTAGAGAGCCAACTGTAAAAGTCTCCAGTCACCAAATAAATAAAATAAATTCAAGTAACAGATCATTGCAAAGGTCCAATCCATAAGCGGGTAAAAACAAATGGAAAACATCGGTTCGGTTCGTAGTTTTCCTGGCATTACAGTCGCCCAAGGCTGAGCTTGCCGCTCATGGGCTCCATCAACAACCTTTGGCTTGTCTGTTTTTTTCTGCTTGTCTGGTGTCTCCCCCAGGGAAATTTCAGGAAACAGTGAAGGGGGGGGGGGGGGGGCACTGGCTGACATTTCTAGAAGTGCCCATGGTACTTTCCTTCCCTCAGTGATGCCTGGAAGGCAGCAGGTGCACAGCCAACCACAGGCCACGTGAATAGAACTCTTCGCAGGCAGTTTAATGTACCTTTGTAAAATCGAATGTTACTGAGCTATGTTAATTAGCTCGTTTGCTAATCTGTCTGTGTTAAGTTTTCTAGTTCACCGCCCCCCAGGCTTCAGGGAGGAAACGAAAGAACCTCGAACTCTCGAAGCGCGGAGGCCGGAGCGCACAGCTTCGGCGTAAAACGGGCCGGTGGTTCTGCTTCATCCTGCGTCTCGTCCGTAGCTCGAGGCTCAGGTCATTCGCGCTTCCCTTCCACTCCGGGGCTCGGTCTTCAGTCTGCTGCCCACGACGCTTGCGGCACAGGGGCGCCCCCTCTGCCCAATCGGAGCATTGCAGCCTGACTGCGCGTGCAGTACCGTGACTGCGCAGCGCTAGCTAACGGACTGCAGAAAAGAAGCAGCACCAGGCCATCACACTGATGGAGTAAAACTGGAACCAAGAGACTCCCATATGAATTATGAATATGAATATGACCAGTCATTCCACATCGGATGAAAATGCTCGGAGATTAAAAAATGTTTACAAAAAAAAAATATGTTGAATAAATACCATTCTTTCAGTTTTTGTTTCGCAAAAGCTGAGAATCACAGTTCAAAATACTGTTTGTTAATAAATTATATATATGCTTCATTTGTGGTCCTTGAACCTATGGAGTACAAAAAAAAAACATCCCACAAAAAGGCAGAAATACAGGGGAGAAAATATGAAAAATATGGGTAAAAAAGAAGTCCGGAGAGATCCGGTGCGGTGTGCGCACACACAGCCAGCCGAGGAAAGGGAGCTTGCGTGCGGTCAGTCGTTCTGTGCGTGGTGAGGGCTGAGCTACGCGTCACTGCTCCGGAGTTTTAACGTTCTTCGTCAGACGCGGAGGAGAAAGGCTCCGCCTCTGAGACGTCTCCGACGGCCAGCCCCGCCCGCCCTCCGTCTCCGCGGCGACGGGCTCGCTCTGGCACCGCGTCGGCTGGGGTTTCGGAGGGGCGGCGTCGAGCGTCGGGGAGAGCGGGGTGGTGGACGAGACGTAGGCCTCCTGTGTGGCGGGGCTTCCCGCAGGGGCGACAGAGGGGGAGCTGTTTTCGGCTCTGCCCCCAGCGGTGTCTTCAGAGGGGAGTGGGACAGGTGTCAACTTGGAGCTCAAATGATCTCCCAGGGCCTCCTTTTCACAGTGCCTCCCTCGCTCCTCCGGCCCTGCGGGTCCTCTCTCTGTGGCCTCCGGCCTCTCCTGCTGGAGCCGCTTGCAGGGGGGGGGCGGCTGAGCTGTGCTGTCCAGAGCCGTCCAGCTGAGCCTCCGCTTCTGCAGGAAGAAAAGAGGGAGAGAGAGTCAGTCTCAGCTCGTATTTTAGTCCTATATTTAGACTTAAAATCTTACATCCGTTACTTTTTTGAAAAACAAACACACAAATATTGCCAATGAGGTGAGACAGTTTTATTCATTTCATGCCAATGGGATGAGAAAATTTCAAGAAGCATCTTGTCAGAGTAACTTAAAAAGGCGCATATTTTCTACATGAGACAAAAAAGAAGAGATGTATCATATCCTGGCAGCTGTTGCAAATTTGTGGATTTCTTTATTAACTATATATTTTTAAAGTGGTAATAATTTGTAAATATGCCCATATATTGTGTTGCAACTGCTAATATATTTGATTTACCGCCATTATGGCTCCATCAGCCTTGCATGCGCACTCAAGTGCTCAGAATGGCTGCGTTATAGGAAACTGGCCCCCAGTGGCTCACCTTCATTGGGATGTTCAGCTGGTCCCTGCGCCACCGTGAAGCGCCGCTGCGCGGGACATTCTCCGTCAGGATGGGCAGCGAGGCGGGGGGAGTGGGGGCGGGGGACACCTGTGGGAACCAGAGTTTCAGCATCATCTCCACTTGCAGAAGGGTGTGGAGGTGCCTCTCCCTGCACGGCGTTAGGGAGGGAGGGAGAGAGAGAGAGAGAGAGAGGGAGAGAGAGAGACACATTACATAATGTACTATTTAACAGGCACAAGGTAAGGTGAGGGATTAAGTCACGTGGAGCAGCACACGCCCAGCTGTTAGTCACAAAGACTTCTTTGTGATACTTTACCTGGCGGCTTGTACCTTGTATAAGCGTAAACATGCCTCTTACTATTGTGCAGAAGACATGCACGGGGACTCAATACGTGGTGCTGTACAGTAAATGTAGGCTAGGGCAGTAAGGGCAGCGGGTTCTCTTACCCCATGCTGGGGTTCTGCAGAACTCCCACAATCCTCTGGATTCTGTCCATGGCAACGCTCTGCTGGAAACTGCTGAGACCTGTAAATCAAATACAAGGCTCTTTAGCAAATTCATACAGGGCAGCAGTGTGGCATAATGGTTAGGAGTCAGGGCTTGTAGCCTAAAGGTTGTGTGTTCAATTCCCAGCTAGGACACTGCTGTTATATCCCTGAACAAGATACATAACCTGAATTGCCTCAGTATATATATGGACATATATATATATACATGCACTAAGCTGTGTAAATCATTGTGGATATATGCATTTAATGTACTGTAATGTAACATACAATAAATGGCTGGATACCAAATCCACCGCCTTGTTGCATATCTCAAAATCAAGGGCAGGGCAGCCACCTTGAGACTCTCAGCCTAAAAAATGTTCTTTTTGAAGAGGAAGAACAGTGAAGCTGCGGTCTGCTGGAACTGGGCCAGCGCACGCACTCAGGCAGAGACTGTGAGACAGCAGACTGAGCCAGTTAGCTGCAGAACAAGGAGCACTCCAGTCCTCTGTCCCACAGGGCACACCTGTCCGTATGTTCCCGTGCCTGGCACAAACGGTGCCGCCTGCTTCTGCTCAACTTTGCCAGGCTTACAGAAAAGAACACGACTTAGTGATAGCTAGGGGAAAACATAGCGCACGGCTTCAGATGAAAGGGCAGATTTAAAGACTGCCAGTCAAGTGTGCGCAGTAGCCTTCGCTTAGTCGGCGTGAATGAATGCAATCAAAACTGTGGGTAGGATCTCCCTGTCAGTTTAATAGCCTTGGCGAAATATGACATCATTTACTTTTGACACATCACGTGCGCAAACCTGGAACGTGCATGCGTATCACACGCACGCCTACGCTCGCTGAAACACAGAAACACGCGCACACACACACACAAGCACAAAGCCTGATTATTTCAGGTGTCGTAATACTGCGTACCTCTGTCATATTTCCCCCTTTTAAGGCCGTTCAGAAGCTCCCGCAGCGGCCTAACAAATCCCTGGAGCTCAGCACACTGGGATACCAGGGAAAGGGAGGAGGTGGAGGAAGAGGATGAGGAGGAGGAGGAGGAGGAGAGTGGGGGAAGACATAAGGAGAAATATTAATACTTAACTGCGTCAAAAAACCAACTCACAGTAATGTTGGTGTAAGTCAACATCATCAACACTCAGACGCACAAAGAAAATGAACATTGCGTGACAGCCCTGGCACTCACCTTCTGAGCGAAGGCAAAGTCCCCCTCCGTCTGTCCCTGCCCCCCAGGCTTCACACCCCCGCGCGGGGACACCAGTATCACCCTGGGGGTGCCGGGGCGCCGTCCCGCTAGGTCCCTCTTCAGCGGACTCCCCGCTAGGCCGCCGAACACCCCAGGGGCCAGACGTCCCTTCGCGCTGTCCAGCCCGACGCCCCCACAGCCGTCTCCCTCGCCCTCAGACAGGAAGACGTCGGTCTCGTCCTCGGTCTCGCTGAACAGGAAGCTGTGGCTGGATGACAGCGAATCGAGGGACTGCCAGGACGAAGCGCTGCTAAAGGACTGCATCGCTGCTGACAGAGATAAGAAGCTACGAATCAGGACCGCGCCACAAATAGCCGCGCTCCAGACAGCGAACAGCGAACCAAGCAACAACAGAGAAACTGTAAAAACAGATACAGCAGCTGTATGGGTTTTCAATAAATCTACAGACTCTTTTAAATAGTTGTTGTTAGTATCAAGGGCCTGATTTAGGGCCATGTCTTAGTAAACCTTTTTGCACACGCAAAAACAATAACAATGGATGTTATTGTAATGGGATTTGTTTTGCACCGATAATTTGTCACGTTATTGGTTTTGCGTGTGCCAAAAGAGGTTGCACGTACTGAAAGGTCTTAGTAAATTCATTATTAATTCATAATTCATTATTAATTTATGCGTAACGTTTTACAAACTCTCATATGTAGCCTACATTATTATATTATGTATAGGCCATGGCATTATGGTTATATTTTCAGTATTTAAAGTGTTAAAACTATGTGAGAATAAGCTGGAGGTGGGTCCCCACCGGCTGAACACCGCCGTATAAGCCTAACCGGTTCGTAGCGCAACACCTTCCCCACCACAATGTCACAGTGGAGCACAATTATCATGTCCCTGTATGCTGAAATGGATGTGACTCGTTCCAAGTTTTTATGAAAACGGAATTATAAGGAATTATACTTTACACACACACACACAAAACAATGGTACAAAACTACCATTGAACGTTCACATCTGGTGGAAGCCGCCGCTTACCCGTGTTCTGTCCGGAACACGATGAGTTTACGTTACGCTACAATCGCTCATAGACACAAAACGAACCAAAACACACAGGCGACTTACAGTATATTCAGTAGCCTAACAGTGCCATGAAAAATGCGAGACTTTAAATCTGATTATAGCTGCATTGTGAAAAGAATGTAAAACAATGTAACAGAAAACACACTCGCTTACCTTCTGTAGATATATTAAACGACAGTAATGCAGCAACAACAGCAGCAATAAATATTTGGTCTTGATAAACACGTTAACGCTTCACTTCTTAATCACTGAAATAAATAAAACAACAGGAAAATACGCGTCAAAAGCACAGCCCGTAGTCCGACGCTGCTGCCCAGTATCTAGTAATTTCACGAGTCTACTCGGTTTCTTTCTCCTCTGTGTTTTCGTTCTCGGTAGTGTCAACGTGCGGAACACACGTCCACGGTAGTGTCAACGTGCGGAACGCACGTGCCGAACAGTGTGCTTTCACTCGAGGACAGTGATTGGTTAGCTGTTTGACAGACTCTTCTGGTATTGGTGCGCTACCAGCCATTTGACGAGTCCGTCCTCGCCTATTGGCCAGGGGCCCAGTTCCGCAAAGGCCCCCCTCTGCACGTGGCAGTCGTGTGGAAGGCTGGATACAACTCAGGATCACTGTGTACAGTACATTGGAACACCTCGTAACCGCAGAGAAGGATACGGATCCAGTTTATTGGCATACTCGTACAGGCTTCTACGCCCCGATACAAGACACATTGATAGTCTGCAAGCTACAATTGGATATAGTATATTCCATCGGTATATAACAGCCTACGAATGTGTTCTGTACAAAGCATGTAACAATTATACATCTGTCTGCTTAAATAAGAATCAACATAATTCATTTACAGAATAAATGCAAATCGTAGTGTGATCATTTCCTGTAATATCCAGGACAACTCTGTAATAAATCAGATAACTCTACATAACCACTTGGGGGGAGGGGGGGGCCTATGTGCATCACTTCTCGGACATGTTTTCCATCGGCCTATCATTGCACTTAAATGTATGCTTCATACTTGAAGACCGCAAAAGTGCCCGCCTCTCCATTTCCACCATAACATAGACACACGGAGAAACACGTTTCGGGGGTGGGAACAACAGCGTGCGACCTCATCTCTGTCCTCTCAAGCTCCACCCCCAGTTGAGTCATTAACCCCGAGGCTTAATACAAATTTACTGCAACTCATGTTGCCTACTTGCTCTGGATAAGAGCGTCTGCTAAATGCCATGTAATGTAATGTAATGTAATGTAATGCTCAACTTGCCAGATTTGAAGCTTATGAGTGACTTTGTTCAAAAAAGAATGGTCAATATTTCTCGAACAGTATCTGAGCAGCAGGGACAAACATCATCTCTCATACACAACAAAAGGTGATGCCGGGGGCAATTTTATTTTATCCACACATAATTATATACTTTTGTGCAGCATATTATTACGTTTTGATGACCTTCAATAGTGACATCATCATAAAGCAAGGCTTGTTGGATAAGAGTAACTGAGATCATGGGTACATTCCATAGGAACTAAATCTAGAAATATTTCATCCTCACAATAATATACTAGAATCTGACTGACCAATTATAGAACAGGGGGCTTAAAGTCATGGTTTTAACCCAGTCTCACAATTGACACTTCAAACACTAAAATACGGGCAATATAAACTCAAGGGAAATGCAGTGCTTTGTTCGTCGTAAAAATAAATGAGCAGTTACGCTCTCCAAACAAAAAGCAAAAAACAAAAAAAACAAGTACTGCAGTAATTTCAAAACCATTTATTCATCAGCCACAGTGGAATCTCATCATCTCCTGCAGTGAGACGGAATATTGCGTTGGACAGTACAGGAGGGTTGTAGGGATGGGGGTTGGAACCCCTTTGCTTCCTTCATCAAAGTAACACCCAAACACAGAGATGACACAGGCAAGGACAGCTCGGCCTCATCGCTGATGAACAGTGTCCGCAGGTGCAGAGAATGTTGGAGGACGAACATGAACATATGAACATACTGCATCAGGAGACCGTCCTTTAGAAAAGCTGCCCAGGTTCTGCCAAGGTCTCATTGGCGTAGACCAGGAGCTGATTTTTGTTTTTCGCCTTAATATCAGAAACCTATTCAGACCCAAGAAACCAGGTGAGGTAACTGTGTAATTAACTGCTTTAATTGATCAAAGTGCTGAGTCACAACAAAAACCAGCGGCTGTCCAGGACCAGACTGTCGACTTTTAAATGTCCAACTTGAAAATGGGGTGATGGATGACCAGCTAAAGGCTTACTACATTTTGAAAGTCTTTCTCTTACTGTACAGGTATGGTGATACACAAGCCTGGCACAGAACCCACATACCGTACCCATCCCACCCCAGCCCCCAGGCCCTCTCCTTCGTCTAGCAGCCAGACCAGGGGTCTGGTCTGTGGGTCCGCGAGAGGAAGGAGATCTTCCTGGCCATCTCCGAGTGGTAGATCCGTCGGCACGCCTCGTAGTTCTCCCGTTGCCGGCGGCGACACGGCTTCTCGTAGTAACGCTTGCGACGCACCGTTTCTATCACCCCTTCCACCACCAACACCCTGAAGAGCCAGGAGGGGGAGGGGGGCATTTGGGGTGGAGAGATATAACATTACATTACATTACACACATGCCAGGGGCACAACTGGTGACAAGTAAACGGACACCATTCCGACAGTCCTCCAAATCGGTGCCCAAGGCGGAGGGCTGGCAGCAGTAAGGCGCGCAGGGGAAGGTTGGGTAGGGTAGGACACGTTGACCGTTCTCTCAACGCAACGCAATTTACACAAATCAGCAGAAAAAAAACATTCCGGCTGGAAATGAAGGAAGTTGGCAGACAAATAAAAATGTTTACTTTCCAGAAGTTACAAAATGGCATAATTATGAATAGACAGAGACCGTTCTAGTCATAATGACTTGGAAGTAAAATTATGTTACATAAAAAACATTAGAGCCTCAGCGCAGCACTGTGATGAGCAGGACACAAAAGACAAGCTTTTGCATACAGTGCGAATTTGTTTGTTATTGCCGGTGGGTTAGGCGGCCAAAAACGTGTCACTAAGGTCGCGGGGGCACGATGTTCTGTTCCGCTCAAATCTACAACAGTCTGCGCCAGAGACGACGGGGGTCGCAAGCACATGTTCACGATGTTGACGCGCCCGGAATTAACTGGAAAAACCACACAAACCAAGTATCCGTGCGTACGAACCAATGGGGAAGCAGGAAATATATTCACCCCGCCCCTAAACGTCTCCGACCAATGGGCTTTGTTATTGTGCCAGAAAGTTGTATAACGTCGCATCCGCTCATATGAATTTACAGCTAGGCTGTGTGCTCGGATGTTGGGACTGGCATCAAAACAGCGAAGCAAAATAACCAAAATGAGTCATGAGTCATACCCACACACCAATATAACCGAAATTACCTCAATAGCAATAAGAACGTTTAGTTAAATTTGTAATGTCGTGAATATCCTATAAATCGATTTTCATGCGTCTGCCAATAAACACAACTGCGTAGTTTTTACAACGTTAGAAGGAGGGCATCAAAGCGTATTGAATATCGATCCGCTGTTCGCGATCGGTTATAGTTGAAGATTTGTTATTAAACAAAACAGAAATTGTTATACATAACATAATAATAATAATAATAATAATAATAATAATAATAATAATAAACAACAATAATAATTATTTGAAAGCGATAGGACATTCCGCTCTTATCTATGCCATTTCAGTAATTACACAATTTTCAACATACAATTGAGTAACATATGCCTATAACAGTAAAGCGTGAATGAAAACAAAAATGCAAGAGATTACTCCCCCTGTCGGCTAACCTGAAAGACGTAGCTCAACTACAGAGTGATAGGCCAGCACAATCTGCTGCCATTTATATTCATACTGTATACAGAAACGTGCTAGCCACGACCCAATAATTACATTCTTTGTTGCTGCTGTAATTAGCGATATTTGCTAGTCAGATTAATTTATGAGTCTATCTGAAGCCAACTAGCTGGAATGTTGTGACCACGCGACGCCTAAATGACCTCTTTCACATAATTTGAGTCATACCACGATAAATGCATCTTAATTATCAAAACACTTATAATAATAACAAAGAGACAAACTGAACCTGTGTAGCAGTTTGTAAGCAGCGTCCACATTTCCATTTTGGACCATTATTGTTCGCGCGACGAAGCGAAGGTGGTTCGCCATTTTGAAGGGACTTGTCCAGCAGACTCAAATGCCTGGGTAGAAACACTAGTGAAAACATACGTTCCACACGGAGGAAACTAACGCGTTTAAAACACTAGATGGCGTAATTTACACCGAATCCATCCAGTTGGCACAGAAATCCCCCACTTCACTTATGACGGATTTTATGTTTGTGGTCAAATTGACCACAACAGTTTAAATAAACTTAACATTATAGCAAAATAAACATTTGAACATTTTGTGTTGCCTTTTGTTGACTCCAAAATGACTAGCCTTTTATGGATAAATATGAAACATCTGTGAGAAACATCTCATTTTAGAGCCTGAGGTACAGGAAGTGAAAGTTTGGCACCTGTATGGGAAAGTGCCACCAAAAACATCCACAAAGAAATCTGAGATAAGAATAAAAATGGTTGTTTTATACAGAGGGTCAAAATAAGCTCATACAACACATGCAAAGTTGGTACAGGACTTCTGAAAACAAAGCATAATGTTTATTGCATGTTTATTATTTAATCCCACCAAAATATAACATTTCAAAAATCATACAGTATCAAGATGAAAAGGTTAACTGGTTTTTAAGAGATGTGAAATGCTGAATGCAGTCAAATTGGTCCCAAACATAATAGGAGGGTCAAGCAGAATTATTTTGACAAAGGTCTCTGGTCTGGACCTTTATGTTCCATATATTGCACATTAAATTAAACAGGTTGATTCAGTTTAGGCCACTACTTGCTAATGTATTTTATTGGGTGCAAGTGTCTGGTTGTGATTCTACCACAGTAACTGTGGACTAACTTTGAGATTATCCCCTGGCTAGCCTATGCAGTGAGCAGTATCATTTATTGGACAGCAACACATTTGGTTCTGTACTCTAGCACTTCAGTTGTTCACATCAACCAGCCGAATGGGGAAAAAATGTAATCTAAGTGACTTTGATTGTGGAATGATTTTTGGTGGCAGACAGGGTGGTTTGAGTATCTGAGAAACTGCTGATCTCCTGGGATTTTCATGAACACTAGTCTCTAGAGTTTGCAAAGAATGGTGAAAAAAATAAAATCCAGTGAGCGGTAGTTCTGCTGACAGAAACGCCTTGTTATTGAGAGACTTCAGAGAAGAATGGCCAGACTGGTCAACGCTGACAGGAAGGTGACAGTAACGCAAATAACCACACAGTGGTATGCAGAAGAGCATCTCTGAACACACAACGCATCAGACCACTAAGTGGATAGGCTACAGCAACAGAAGACTTCCATCCATCCATCCATTATCTTAACCCGCTTATCCTGAACAGGGTCGCAGGGAGGCTGGAGCCTATCCCAGCATACATTGGGCGAAAGGCAGGAATACACCCTGGACAGGTCGCCAGTCCATCGAAGGGCACACACACCATTCACTCACTCACTCATACGTATGGGCAATTTAGACTCTCCAATCAGCCTAACCTGCATGTCTTTGGACTGTGGGAGGAAACCGGAGTACCCGGAGGAAACCCACGCAGACACAGGGAGAACATGCAAACTCCACACAGAGAGGCCCCGGCCGACGGGGATTCGAACCCAGGACCTCCTTGCTGGGAGGCGGCAGTGCTACCCACTGCACCATCCGTGCCGCCACAACAGAAGACTTAATAAGTCCAAAAAATAAGTATAATAAAAGTGCTCACTGAGTGTATAAGGGTAATTCTCAAAGCTCTGCAGGCATGGCAAACCTCTGGGGAAATCCCCAAACAGTTATTAAAAGAATAGCTGGCGGCTCCATTGCCACTCCTTTAGACCTGTGCCTCTGTGATCACTGCTGTTACCTCAAAGAGCTCCACACCTTCTCTCACCCTGTTGTGTGGGAAGTCCTGCCAACTGCTCGTTTGATCCTTCTGTCTCCATTTGACTCGATGGCGGTTTGTGTAAATACTTAAATCAATCAGCTGTACCACCCTTTACCGCTGCACTGTTATTGTAAGTTTGATGTGGAAACTGGTCTTGGGCGGTATATCAGGACAACGTGCCTTTGTAAGTCACAAGTCACTCTAAGTACATTCACCGTCCAAAAAATTTGAGTGGGGAATGGAAAGAGAGGTGAAGAGAGGGTTGGGAGCGGGGGGAAGGGGGGTGGGCGAAGGTAGAGGCTGGGCTGCACTTTCACTGAACTTTTCTGGCAAAGTGTATAATCAAAATAAGAAGCACAAGGGGAACCAATATAACTGAATTCTCTTTCTTTTGCCTACAGTACTTGTACTCTCTCCCTCTGTGCCTTCATGACCTTTTCTTTCCATTCTAATGTTCCCTTTGCCAGCTTTCAATTTCTGTTCCTAATCTGTTTTATATTACAAAAATGAAATTATATGTAAATAATACGAAAGTAAACAAACAACAAAGGTATTAGTAGTTGCAAATAAAGCAGGATTAGAAACACAAAAGTTTGGCTATGATAGCATATACAGGACATACTGTATATAATATATGGTATATTTGTTTTACATCTCTTCTGTATTTCTATTCCATAATTTCTTCCTTCTGCTTAATGCTTGGCATTTTCTTTTCTTTCAACCTTTTCTGTGTCGTCCAAGGTTTCTACTTCCCTTTTCTGCCTTTTCCTTTCCTTGCTGTTCCATGGTACTGAACTATATTCAGCCATTTTCTTTCTCCCGCCTTCTACTCTCTCTCACTAAATAGTCTGCCTCATTAAGGCATGGCATAATTAAAGCACAAAATTACAAGAGAAGGACTGTAGAAGGAAAGTGTAAAAAATGATTGTTCGCCAGGCCAAAACTCACCTCCCAAGCCACTGAGACATGCTCACCCTCAAA
Organism: Conger conger; assembly: GCF_963514075.1. Taxonomy (NCBI): domain Eukaryota; kingdom Metazoa; phylum Chordata; class Actinopteri; order Anguilliformes; family Congridae; genus Conger; species Conger conger. The sequence goes on along the minus strand of NC_083768.1, from coordinate 43,309,697 downwards.
TGATCTCATAGTCATACGCATGGGTTGGGAATTCCCATTACTTGGACTGTTATTTTATGACTAATCCCTGTAAAGTGAGACTTCCCGCAGGAGAGGAAATAATCTTGGCAGTTTGAGGTTTAAAAATTCTTAGATTTTTAGAAGAACAGACATTGAGTGTTCTTGTGTTGCCTTGTATGTATTTAAATATACATTCTCAAAAAGGATATTAATATCCAACACATTTTGTGTCAGAGTTGCTACTTTTGCATTATGAATATACAATGTATGTGTTACAAAGAGAGACTTTTAACACCAACCTGAAAGTAATGGAATCTTTTGTCCTTCACTACACATGGAGGTGCGTTAAGAAATGACATATTGTGTGTTGTTTTTCACACAGTGTACAGTACCCTATGCGTGCGTACCACAGAAACACACACTTTCACTGAATATGCACACACACACACTCACTAAAGAACAAACCCAGACAAGGGTACTCCAGGGATTAGGTGTAACACACGATCACACCAAAATACTGCACCCCCCCCCCCCCCCCAACACCATTTTCCATAGCCCAGGCCATAAAAATGTCATGTCTTTTTTTCAAGTGTTGAAAAGTTTAAGGAAGAACAAGGAACAATAAACACTGGCTGCGTTGCATATTTAGCATACTATTCATACTAGATTTAGATGAAAATCAGCCTGAGATTTAGTACAAGTAGTATGCTAGTATGCACTTTGAGAACGCGCTTTCGATTGTTTTCATGTCCAATTAAGGGCTGATAAAAAGTGAACAAATCTCTCTCTTTCTCCTTGCCTTCTCCCTTGCTCAGTCGGGAGAGAAAGGGGAATCATCTTCAGACAGTCCACATCAATGCACAAAGGGTAGTTAAAGTCAAATTAATTTGCATTTGAATTTGAACTTGAAATGGAAAAAGAAAACGTGAACAGGCCTTGGTGGTTCCACCAGAGGCGATAGTTGCTGAAATGACAAGGTGAAACTGAACGATGGGAAAAGCAGTTTTTTCTGATTGTTCTTGTCATTCCTCGCCCTGCTCATTGTGTGTGGGGTTTTTCCTCTGGGCCGCAGCAGAAAGGAAGAACAGCAGGGTCAGACTGGGGTGACAGAGGGTGACAGGGGTTATCTGATTCAAATTCAAAGTGCTTTATTGACACGTAAAACATTTACAAAGCACATCGCTATGCAGCTTTCACCAGACAATGGACCATGTGCGGCTGTGTGCTTGTGTCTGTATGCACAGGTGTGTGTGTGTGTGTGTGTGTGTCCACTTCACACCTACCGCTCATCAGGTACAATCCAGTCTGACTGTGTGGTGCTGGCAAAACAGCTACAGTTCAGTATGATCAAAAAAAAAGATTTGGAGAGAATTGGAGAGTCTTTGCCATTGGGGGATGCAATATTTGGAAAAGACCAGCTGGATTATCATTTTACACCCCCCTTCTCCCTTCACTCTTTCACCCTCTCTATCTCCATCGTTTTCTGCCTGTCTTTTAATCTCTCCTGCTTTCCCTGTCTCTCTTTGTTCTCTCTTTACACAGACAGAGGGACAACACTCTTAAAAACGACCCCGTTTGTGGTCACTGGCTGCCCCCTTCTCACGTTCCTCTTACCCGTTCCTCATCTTTCATTGTCCCCTTCACTCTCTCTCTCTCTGCTACAATGGGCTCAAGGAATGTCTCTTTAGCACAAAAAAGAGTTTGCAGAAACTGATAGGGGGAACTGGAGTGGGTGGATTTGTCTGTTTCACACACACACAGAACCTGACCTTTATGTTTCTATGTTGCCTTTGTGTTCTTTGAATACACTATCTCGCCAATCTGCAATGGAATTGTCTCGTTGGCAGACTATGGTACCGTAGAGTACCGTAGGATGCCTACTGGTCCTATTCCCTCGAAATGAGGCAATAAAACCATGATGATGTTAGCCAAGACAAGACACTGACCCAAGACAATAAAAACATCCCTGAAGCAATATGTCATGTTGCTGAAGTTTAAATGAAATTCACGCTGTTCCAACACATCTGACAGCAGTGTCTGATGAGCGCAGATCATCTCTCCCGCATAATTCACGACAACAATAACAGCAAATAACGGTAATAGATTTTAAACAATTTTTAATAAACAATGACGGACTAACAAAAGCATACGATGGAGATGGTGACAGAGGAGAAGGAGGGAAAGAAAGATTGCAGGCTTGATATGAGAGACTCACAAAGGATATCTGTTGGGTAAATAAGAACCTGTGAAGACACGCTTCTCCTAAGTGTGTGGGGAATGTCAGTGTTAAGCTCTCTGTAACTGGTTGAAAATAATGTAGGCTATTCTTAATATGAAAGTACAGTGGGGTGCAAAGATTTGGGCACATTACAGAAACAGTATTCGAAAATGGAAGATAAATGTTAGTTATAGTCGAGGCAGCTTCTGTGCCTGCTACTCTTTTTTTGCAGTTGTTTTGCAGTGATGTGCATTTCATATAGAATGGCTCGAGACCTGGTGAGAAATGCACATCACAGGTTAAGCTGTTTAAGGGACAACAATTCAGCGTACTTTAAACAACAAAGACTGACATGGCAGAGAAAGAACGACTTCAGCACAAAATTAAGTATGCAAAAGAAAACATTGAGAAGCCTGAAGCCGTTTGGAACAATGTGCTTTGGATTTACGAAACTTTTTGGCCACCACCAAAGAAGGTATGTTTGGAGAAAAAAGGATGAAGCCTTTGTTGAGAAGAACACCTTGCCAACTGTGAAGTGGAGGTGGATCTATTATGCTTTGGGGTTGGGTGGCAGCTGGGGGCACAGGAAATATTGTGCGAGTGGAAGAAAGAATGGATTCCACTAATGACCACCACAGTCCCCAGACTTGAATATTATTGAAAATCTGTGGAGAGATCTCAAACGTACATGCAAAGAAGCCGAAGAATGTGTGTAATCTAGAGGCGTTCTGCCAGGAAGAATGGAGAAAAATTTAAAAATGAGTCATACCCACTTACAAAGTTACAAAGTAATAGCACATGGCCTTTTCCCTTTTTTTATTATTTTGAAACTATAAAATTTAAACTAAAAGTAATCTTGCTTTAAAATTTGTTGGTTAACGTTGTATCATTTAGAGGTCAGGTTCGCTTCTGTTCACTTAGAATGATCTAATTTAGATAATACAGTGATTTAATGTATACAGAATTGCATAGTCTCCAGGCGCACGCTACATGCGGGGAATAAATGAATCTGATGGGTGTGGTTGTAACATGATGGGGCGTGTCACTGGCACTCAAATTAAGCAGCTAGTCGAAGCTACTGCTCAATCTCCTTTTCACTGCGACGGGGCTGCGGTGGTCTGGCAGACAGTTGGGATAAGGGTCACTGCAGCCAATCAAGAGAGGGCTACAAGGGGAGAGAAAGGAGTTATAAACAGCCTCACGCTGAGCTGGACAAAGAGGTGGAAGGGGGACGCTAAAGATTATGCTATTTAGCCCACATTGCCGAAGTATAACGGTACTTAAAAAGGCGAATCAAAGTTAAAGCAGAGGGGAAATAAATTCATTTAAATTAACGGCTGAGAATTAAAGATACCACTTTCTCATTTATTTTGATTAATATATAACTGGTAGATTATTAAGCAATGGAACGCAAAATTCCTGATTTCTCGGGAACCTGGAAAATGAAATCCTCGGAGAACTTCGAGGAGCTTCTAAAAGCGCTCGGTGAGTATAGCGGTGGTGGGTGCTGATGATGATGACGATGAGAACACGTCAGATTTTTGTAGTCCGTATTTCTTTTCACCGTTTATGAACACTGAATAGACTACTGAATATCCAAAACTCCAATATGACCTGCACATTCTTTGATAACAAAGCGCCATTGTTAATTGTTTAATGATTCGACCACACAACCATGCGCGCTGTGTGCACGATATGCGTGTGTTATGGCAGAAATATGCTGCACACCGGCTAAAAACTGAATGTCTGTAATTAAAGAGATTATTTAACGTGCAGATTCTGTAAGTAAACTGGAAGTCTGGAGCTCTAGCCCGCCATTTGAGTCATGTGACCAGGTATATGTATGTGCAAATTTATTAAATGCCTCGCGTAAAATGTCAGAATTGTTCCTGCGAAAATTAGTTTTTGCACTGGATTGACTTATGTGTTTGATCTCAGTGTGTTCATGAGGAATCAATGAAAAAGATAAAAAGAGATTGTGTGTGTGTGTGAGAGAGAGACAGACAGAAAGAGAGAGAGAGAGAGAGAGAGATGGGGTATAATTCAAAGGAGCATGAAAATAAACCATCGGGAAACTATATACGGAATTTGCAAAGAAAAGTACTGGTCTTAAAAAAAGTATAAAAATGTTAGGCTGGGATAGATGAGCATGTTCTCAATAATTAATAAGAAATACACTTAAAAAAAAAACAAACTTGAAGATCAGTGACAGACTAATTGTGTGTGTGCGGCCAAGTATTAATCTGTTAACATCAATGCATAGACCAAAAGAGCCTTGTTGTCAGTAGGAGGCTTTTAACTGAACTGAAAACTACCTTAGGCTCTGATTCAATCTGCCATAAATCATTTAGCGGTACTTGAAAGAAAACCTGTAATTATTTCCTATGTGCGTGTATGTTTCAGTTTGTGAGCATGCATGTGTGTGTGTGCATGCATGTGTGTGTGTGTGTGTGTGTGCATGTATGTGTAGGAGTATGAATGTGTATGTGTGTGTTTCTCTTTACTGCACACACACATACTCACAAACACACAGAAGATTTTGTATGGTCCTTCTTCCTATGCAGTGTGTACATTTGACATTGAGTGTGCCAATATTGAGTGTGTCCTTGGTATACAGTCACAGAGTAACACAGTAGCAGCTCAGTGGGTGGAGCTAGATTATGATGTCAGAGCACAATGTCGTCTTGCCCCCCCTCTAAGGAGTGAACGTGCTCCTGAGGAAAATCGCGGTCACGGCTGCCTCGAAGCCCTCGGTGGAGATCAGTCAGCAGGGCGAGGCTCTGACCATCCAGACCGCCACGTCCGTGCGGACCACCTGTGTGTCCTTCACCGTGGGAGAGCCTTTCAACGAGAGCACTGTGGATGGCAGACCCTGCACGGTAACGCAGAGACAGCGCTGCTTATGAGCTGCTTATGTGTTGCTTATGAGCTGTTTATGTGCTGTTTATGCACTGCTTAAGAGCTGTTTATGTGCTGTTTATGCCCTGCTTATGAGCTGTTTATGTGCTGTTTATGCCCTGCTTATGAGCTGTTTATGTGCTGTTTATGCACTGCTTATGTGTTGCTTATGATCTGTTTATGTGCTGTTTATGCCCTGCTTATGTGCAGCTTATGTGCTGTTTATGCACTGCTTATGTGTTGCTTATGATCTGTTTATGTGCTGTTTATGCACTGCTTATGTGCAGCTTATGTGCTGTTTATGCAAGGTTTATGCACTGCTTATACACCGCTTATGCACAGCTTATGCACTGTTTATGCATTGTTTATTCGCTGCTTGTGAGCTGCTTATGTGCTGTGTGTCAGTGTTGGGGAGAAGAACTGCAGTGGACAACAGGAGGACAACATCCCACTCTCAAAAGAGATGTGTTTATAACCAACAATATTACTTTTGTGTTACTTTCAACACATTTTGTGTTGAAGTTACTATTTTTGTCTTACACATATCATTTATGTATTACAAAGGGAGACTTTTTTATCACGGACCTTAAAAGCCCACACGCATCAATGTTGTCTTCCTGGTTTTAGTATCTAAAACACCCACGGAACAAAGTTCCTAACCCCACCCCTGCCTCCTGTGGTCAGCTCTCTGTGCTAACATTTAGCAAAATTAGCCGATAATTATGCAAAAACATGTCACATGGGAAATTGTTTTGCAAGCAGCTTGGAAAAATAGAAGTTAGACCCTAAATTATGCATACTTATACCTAATTTGTTTTACTTGAATCAGTAAGGAACACTAAGCAAAAGCTCCAGGATGATATGAAAAGCTCACAAAAATATACTTGTGAGCCTTTAACTTGGAGATACTACATATGTTGTTACTAACACATCACATCAGTTTTGTGTCTGGTGTCCTCTCAAACTCCCTTCCATTCTGTTATTTTACACAAATACCCCTCTATCTGCCCCCCTCTCTCGTTCAGAGTCATCCTCGCTGGGAGACTGACAGCAAGATCACCTGTGAGCAGACTCTGCAGAAGGGGGAGGGGCCCAAGACTTCCTGGACCCGGGAGCTGACCAATGATGGCGAGCTTATCCTGGTAAATCTTTCCTCTGATTCACTCCCATCACATCCCATTCTCCTAAGTGGAATGGGGGTTTGACAAACAAAGATTAACAGGTGGACAAAAGCCAACTGTTGTCCAAAACCAAGCTGCTTATTGATTAAATCTGGAGCCAGATGTCAGAATTAGACTTACCAAAGATTATCCTTCCTGGAGTAATATACATTGATTTAAGCAAAAAAATAGATCAATAAAAAGTAACTATATTTTTAGATCTGGATGATTGCAATAGTTGAATTGAATGGTAAACAGGTAATCTCTCAGTCACTGTGAATATAGCCTTTGGGGTCACATTTTTGTGCTTTTAGTCCTGTCTTGGCACATGTGTACATTTGTATTGAAATAATCGCGGAAACGAGAATATAAAATAAGACCCTACAGACTCCGCTCACCAGAAACTGCTGTGTTAAGGGCGTCTCCATAGCAACCTCAACTGTCCCCAGTGTGACGCACATTGACTGTAAGTGTGTTATTGTGTGTGTTTGTGCCATGAGAAGCAGCAGTGTGTTGATTGCTTCTCATGTCTGGTTTTGTTGCAGACGATGAGTGCCGGGGATGTTGTTTGCACCCGCGTTTACGTACGAGGCTGAAAGACAGAATTATCACTCCGTTCCTCTCCTTCTTTTCTCCACCCATCCAGTCAGTCCGCCCATCCGCAAAGAGCAGAATACTACACAGCAAAATGAGTGTGTCTTCAACAATAATGAAGTACATATTGTGCCTGTTGGACTCTTACACCTTTAAGAGTTCATTTTACACTGTTTCCGAGTTTATTTGAAACTAGGAATTGTGCTGTGTACAGTATCGACTGCCATCTTTTCTTTCCTGTGTTGTGTTTAAAGCATTAATCTGTCATTGGGCCAGTGTGTTTGGTGTCAGGTGTGAAATTCAGTATTGATGCGCTTATTAACAGACCGACAGAATTACTCAAGAGTTCGACAATGCTGAGTAGCTCGTTTGTGGATCTCAGGACCTACCCGTGGAAAACTTCCTCAACTGAATTCGATTTTGAATGGAGATTATCCATACAACACTAAATTTAGTCCAGGACTAGGCTTAATCTGTGCCTGTGAAACTGGCCCGATGTGTCTACAGACAAAGCAAGCTGTAAAGAGCGAAATCTGCTCCTGACAGTGTTCCTGTCTCTTCCTTCTCAGCCTGAAGTTTTATATTTATTTTATTTTACTTCCATATTTTTAACATGCATTCCTTTGATCAAGTATTATGTTTTGACATGACAATGTTTGCAGCAGAGCAATAAAGTGGCACACACATTATCGTGATATTCTCCAGTTGAATTCTAAATGTGTGAAAATGTTAGCATTTAATCATAGTGGACAGGAGTGTCAATCAAACCAATGACATCATTTTTTAAAAAGATATATTGCACACAAGAGGTATTATAAGAAATACTCTATAAGAACTGTAAGGGCCTTACCTTGAGTAGAAATAAAGTTGTTTTAACCTTGGTTTGTCATTGTTCTTTAAATTCTTTCAAAGAGATGTAGATGAACAGGGTTTCACACATATCATGAACATATGGTCTCATACCACGTGAAGAGAGGAAAGTCACACTAAAACACGACACTGGATATTCACACCGTTTCAGCTGTCCGTGTAGCCTAGCTGACCTGATCTCCCCCTCTCCCTTCCACTGTCCATATTCTACAGGTCCCTCCCTTCATTTTCTTCTTACTTTTAATGCACTGTTCTCCTAGTCTCCAACCATGAAACGGCTGAATTTGCTTGGACTTGACAAACAATTCAATTGTAGTTTAAAAATGACCCAAGTTTCCAATTATTCTTTGTTGTGATTTTACATAAGAACATGTCCATGACAACTGTAAGAGGAGAGATGTCAGAGGTAACATGAGGAATATTAGGGACACCCACTGAACTCAATGCGGGCTGTGGATTAGAGGGATTGAGCAGCAGCAACGGATTTCACGCCGACTTGACAAACAAGTTTTATTTCAATTGTAGTTTAAAAATGACCCAAGTTTCCAATTATTCTTTGTTGTGATTTTACATAAGAACATGTCCATGACAACTGTAAGAGGAGAGATGTGAGAGGTAACATGAGGAATATTAGGGACACCCACTGAACTCAATGGGGGCTGTGGATTAGAGGGATTGAGCAGCAGCAACGGATTTCACGCCACCAATGAGGGTCGCGCGTGGACTGCTGGGGGCGGGGCCTGAAATGCCAAACAGATTGCAGGGCAGTAATGACTGATGACAAGGTGCTTTGGGACAGCAGACAGAGTCTAGAAATATTGACTGAACACCAATGCGTGTATACACACTGCAAGCACAAGACATTTCAGCGCAACATACACACATGGGGCTTGCTGAAATAAAATCAACAGAAAAAGGAACAAGAGAGTGCGAAAGCATGTTCCTGAAAATCCACATGTTGTTTTCCGACTGTGCCATTCTGACAGCGTGACACAATCATGAACGTCTTTCACCTCATGCCCCGGTAAAATCTGGAAAAATGTGGTAAACTACGTCTCTACTGCCACCCGGTGGCAGACGGTAAAATACAGCCATGCACAAATAAAAAACGTAACGATTTGTAATTTAAAATCGTTTTCTGTTATTTGTGTACAGGAAGGATAAGAAAATAGAAAAGCAAACAAATTAATTAGTCGAAGTAGTCTATTAACATTTGGATCAAGTTGCATCTTTAATTACATTTTGGATTAAAATGCCTTTAAGGCCATGTTTTGTTGACATACACTGACTGCACATGCAGTGCACAAGTAATGACTTTAACCCCTTTGCACATATACTAAATCTTGCCAATTCTTGACATTTAAGTAGGGTTCTATTTATGGCCTTCTATTTTAGAACTCCAGATTGTTCATATTCACAATTTAGATGCGAAAAATGCAAATACTGGTGAAAATACAAAAAAAGACAAAACGTTCAGTCAGATGAATTTAAAATGCAGTCACCAAACACTTTATTAGGAACATTTACTTTATTACACCTACTTATTCATGCGATTTTCTAATCAGTGGCAGCAGTGCAATGCATACAATCATATAGATACTGGTCAGGAGCTTCAGTTAAGGTTCAAGCATCAGAATGGGTAAAATATGTGATCTCAGTGACTTTGAACGTTGAATGGTTGTTGGTGGCAGACAGGGTGATTCAGGGTGAAACTGCTGATCTCCTGGGATGTTCATGCACACTCGTCTCTAGAGTTTGCGAAGAATGGTGCCCAAAAAAAAAATCCAGTGAGTAGCCGTTCTGCAGATAGAAACGCCTTGTTGATGAGAGACGTCAGGAGAGAATAGCCAGACTGGTCAAAGCTGACAGGAAGGTGACAGTAACGCAAATAATCACACATTACAACAGTGGTATGCAGAAGAGCATATGGTATGCAAAATAAGTCTATTAATGTCCTCACTGAGTGTATGTACAACCTACATCAAATATATCAGCAGATATTAAAACACACACACACAAACCAAAGAAAGGCCAATCGTTGGACCATATGGATATGCAAATTCCGTCAAATGCACAGATGGACCGAAAACTAAAAATAGGTCAGTATTGCTTCTTGAATTCTGTGGTGATTGTGCGCCCACTGCTGGTCACCTGAAACATATAGTGCGTGGTTTCATAGTCTTGCAACAGTTAAACAGTTAGTGATATAGAATTGCAACGTCTTTTATAAATATACCAAATTCCGCAAATAATACATACACGTGTGCACACCAAAATACTAGAAAAGTACGTTGATTAAAAAAAATAATAATAATTGATCGGGTTATTGTTTACATGTATTCAATGCTCAAGCTGACGCATATAAAAATAATGAAGCACAACGCTTGAATATAATATGGCATTAGTATGATATTTTTCCGTTGGCGGAGTTATATTTTATTTTTTTAGTGACACCGCGCGGCTCTGAGCGCACAGGCACGCCCCTTTGTCTTTTTTTTACCCCACGTGTTTTCACCACGCCTGTCGCCGCAGTCACATGATAGAGCTTCCGGGATCCTACGTTTTGTGCAGCAGCAACAAAACGAAAACGGAGAAAGACTGCCAAGAAAGATACAAGGAAGTAGACACTTCAGATTCCGAAGAAAATAACAGGAACCGTTACTCGATTGGAATGAAATAGCTACATTGGAATTACAATTGACGAATTAGAAGCACTGGTTGCTCCGAATAGCTGTCGGGCTTGTTGTTATGCTAGCTGCAATCCTCGTTGACATAGCTTGTTGATCAGATAATATTAGCTAGTGGTGTTCGATTTTCTATAACCCTCAAATATAGCCAAATAGACACGTAATATAAATCATTCCGGCCAGCCTAATTTGCATTCGTATAAATAATTAGTTTTATATTTAGAAATATTATTTTCTTAATATTATCAGGCCGGCTATTGTCATACTGCAGATGTAACTACTTCGTAAAATCGCCGCATAGCTTATCAGCTGGCGCGACTGTCTCGGTGACTAACCCGCTGGCTTTATAAAGTGTTTTATAAAGTGCTGGCTTTCGCTAACAGGCTAGTTTGTGATAAAATAATACCACGTTCAAAGGCTAGTTAGCTTGCTAGCTAGTTGCAAAAGAAACGCTATCTAGACAGGTACCTCTGTAAATCAGAACAGAGCCCGGACATTTTATTGTATTGTCAATTTGAATATGTGCTAAGGTTTAGCTTATGTGTATTTTGCTCGGAAGAATAGCGAGACCTGAATATTACATTGCTGATCGATACGCGTAATCAAAATCAAAGTAGATCTCACTAGCTAGCTTTTTTTGTTTCGTTTTATCTACGTCAGACAAACAGGCCCCATTGACTGGCAACAATATATCCAGTAGAAAAGTGCCGTTAACAAGCTAGCTATTAAAACATAGGTCTGGATTGGTTGTGTGGATACCATACGGGCGTAATTCATTATGTCGCAGTACACCAGTTTCCCGGAACCGAACGATGACTCCAACCCCTTTCAGGTGAATTCTCTATTTCGCAGTATTAAAAACATGGATACGAATGTTGAATGTTTTGTAACATATTTTTTTTGTATTGCTTGAAAAACCTTGTTACGTCCGTCTTGTTTAAAGGTACCAAAACTACCGTTGATGTAACGCGTAAAAGGATCCTGTTAATATGTTGCTTTAATGGCAGACCATCCGTCTCTCATGTGATACTCCTCTTGAGTGTGTGTGTATTTTTGCACTGCTCACATTCTCCAAATGAGGGCATAAAAAGTTGTACTGTTGGCACCAGACAATTTTGTGAACTCTATTTGGGTAATCCCCTTTACCTGGAGTCCCCCCACCCCATCACTCTTCCGTGCTATTTTGTCTGCCCTCTATCCCACAACACTCCCACCTACACACACACACCAATTTTGTAATTAGATAAGTGACAGGGATGATAAGTAGTTTTCTGTGTGTGGTGTTTAGTTTTTTGTCAGATGTTGGGATTGACAGTGTTCTTACCGTTGATTTATTTCCGCCCGCATGCGCACAAGGACCCTGCAGTGACGCAACACAGCAGTAACACAGGGTATGCCACTCTGGACCTCTACAACCCCTTCGACAACAAGACCGGGGTAAGGCGCCGGACGCGCTTTAGCCGACTTGCAAGTGTGTGCTTGTATATAGGAGTCCGAGAACGATTTGGCGCAGATGTGCGAGCTTGCAAGCGCAGAGTCCTGGATGGAATGTTGCTACATTCCCGAAGATTGGGCTCGGTAACAGTCGCCGGTTGCCGAAGCTAGATTGATTCGTAAAGCAGTTCAGCGTTCCCTTCTTCGAGAACTTGACCCGAGGCGCTCCTGTAGATTTATTCGTATGTAACTTATTGCTGCGCCTTTGCGTACACAGCAACCGTCTCCGGTTTTACTGCCCGCTCAGCTTGTAGCAGGATGCTGAACGTACAGAAGGAAAACTACAGAGTTCCTGTATACAGCGTTTACACTCCTGTTCCGGGTGATTTATTCAGCTGCTGTCACTGCTAATGGACTTGGTTTAATAAATTAGTTGGGATTCCTAATGCCTAATGCACTGGTATTCTTTTCTTATTTGATGATATTTTTTTGCCAAACACGTGCAGAAAATAACAGATGTGTATGCACCTCTGGAAAAACTAGGACACTGAAAACACAGTAAGACTTCTATTTAAATGAAGCATTAGAGCAGTAGTAACCAGCCCTGGTCCTGGACATCTACTGTCCTGTAGGTTTTCACTCTAGCCCTAACAGAGCACACCTCATTCAACAGCTAGGGCTCTGTCCAATCGCTTATTTTTCACCCCCTATCTCTTTGTCCTTTGCCTGACCCAGAAATCGATCAGGCGTTTGACAGAGCAAGGCCGTTCCATTCTCCATCTTCACTTCCTATTATCGCCAATTTTTCTTGCCTCTCCTGGTGGGTGGAGCTAGGGCCAAGAAAAGGAACAAGGAGGTGAAAAATAAGTGATTGCATTGGAGCCCATAGATTTGAAAGAGCCCCTAGAGATCTTATCAAGTAGTAAAATCTGGTGTACCAAGTTAGGGTTGAAATGAAGACAGGATGGTAGATCTCCAGGAACAGGGTTGTGCAGCCCTGCTCTAGCTGTTGAATGAGGTGTGCTTTGTTGGGGTTGAAATGAAGACCTACAGGATGGTAGATATCCAGGAACGTGGTTGATTACCATTGCATTAGAGGAGTGCTGGTGTCCGTTGCCTGGCGGACGAGTAAATAATTTGCTGACTTTCTTCGTATGTTTGTGTCCCTGTAGCCTCCACCTCCCTACGAGGCCACCTCCCCTACTGCTCCTCCCGTTCCTGCCCAGACCCCGCCCAGCAGGACCACACCCACTGAGCCCAGGAACTATGGCTCCTACAGCTCACAGGTACCTTTCCCAGCAAGACGCTGGACACGGTGGTCACATGTACAGAGCAGTGAACACGTAATCATGTCATTGGTTCACACCTACTATATGAACCCTTTGGAGAGTAGATTCTTTGGAATGTTTTTTATTTTTTTCAGAATTCTAAGTCTGTGTTCTAGAACCCCATTGCTTTCAGTCACCAGTGAACATTCTAATCAAATGATTGTGACCTCATACCCTAAAGGGTGAAGTACGTTTGGCTGTCAGTTGCAGTACTCCTGTTTTAATAGCGCTTCCTGACGGTTTTAAATAGGCTGCGTTCGATTGTAGCACTTGCCGGCGCTTGTGACCCCTGCCCTTTGCTTGCAGTCGACCCCCGTGACCGCCACCACGGCGGAGCTGCTGAAGAAGCAGGAGGAGCTGGAGAGGAAGGCCAAGGAGCTGGAGAGGAGGGAGCGAGAGCTGGACTCCCACGCTCTGGGGGCGGGAGCCTGTGAGTGACAGGGGAAGGGACCAATGGGAGGAACAGGGGGAAAAGAGCTCTTGAGTGACGGGGGTGGGGCCAGTGGGAGGGAGAAGGACTAGACTCTTAATTGATCTTGAGGTCTGGCTATTTGGTTAGACCAGGGATGTAGAACTCTGTTCCTCGAGGGCCACTCTGCGTACTGTTTTGTTCCAACCAATTGCCTTGTAATTTGCTGATGACCCTGGTTCAAGCCTGTACTTGAGCACAGTAAAATCATTAGGATACACTTACAGTCTGCAGCTGTAGCCGGCACTCATACACATGTCAGATAAGATTGAGATGATGGGTGCGTTCGTTTACGGGTGCCTGGTACCTTCCTGGGCCTGTGATTGGAGGAGTCTGGGAAGTGTGTGACATCATCGCTTGCCACTGCTGCATAAGAGCGGGCAGGTTAGCAGCCTTCCACCAGGAAGTGAACTACGCCCAGCCTCTGTCACCAACTGACCGGGAGCCCCTTATTGAACCCTTATTCACTGTGTATGTCCTCTGATTCAGCTGCTAGAGCATTGGACTAACAATTGAAAGGTTGTGGGCAAAAGTTTGGATAAAAGCGCTTAATAAAGCATATCTGAATGTCTGGTATGTACACCATGACTCAAGCATCCATTTCTGTTTTTAACGGTCCCTTCCCCTCGCAGCACGTCAGAACAACTGGCCCCCCCTGCCCTCCTTCTTTCCCGTGGGACCCTGCTTCTACCAGGACATTGACCTGGAGATCAGCCAAAGCTTCCAGCACACCGTGAAAATCATGTACTACTTCTGGATCTGTGAGTGTCCGTCCGTCCATCTGTCCGTGCACGCACTGCCATAAGCCCCCGTGGGCACGTAAATCAACAAAGCCCGCATTCAGCTTGGCAGCTGACGCAATCCCGGAGCCCAGCGTCCAATTGTATTCAGAGCTCCGGTGACGGATGCACATTTCCACCAATGCTGTGGCTCTGTTTGTGGTGCCGGCCTGGCGGTCCCGCCCCCTTCAATGGAGGTGAACGCCAGAACTGCAGATGTTACCTTGTTAATATGGATCCCTTGGCGATTGCTGACATACATTTTCAAGCACAAGCTAGTAAAATTGCCCAGCAAGATGGTCCATTTAAACTCTATTGGCATTCTTGTAGCTCAATGCTATAACTATTTCCATTTTAGCGTGCAGTGTTAAAGAATAACAGTATCTTAATTGTACAGTCTGTTATTATTATTATTATTATTGAGGAAGACTGATGTGATTTTCATTTCTATTCATGTCGCTGCAGCAGACCTTGGTCAAATACATGAATTTTCGGATTCAAATTCTTTTCAACGCTTGTCTGGTGTATTGGAACATATGAAATACTCTCAAAAAGTGCAAACCCTGCCTTCTGGTCCTCTTGGTTGGCTCATGTGCACCAAGCAAGATCAGTCGAGCACAGAAAAGCACTTGAATTCCGAAACTATTACGTATTTGACCCAGGTCTGAAGGGTAGCAGAAGTGGATAAGGGGAAAAAGGGCTAGTACATTAACCACTCCTGAAGCTGCTGCTTCCCTCTGACCTCTGACCTCTGACCTCTCCCCCTCAGTCTCTGCGTCCACCCTGCTATTTAACTTCATCTCCAGCCTGGCGCTGTTCTGCGTGGACACGTCCAACGGCGTGGGCCTGGGTCTGGCCATCCTCTGGGTGATCCTCTTCACCCCCTGCTCCTTTGTCTGTTGGTACAGGCCTGTGTACAAAGCCTTCAGGTATGCACCATCTTGCAACATAAATGGGGGGGGGGGACCACAGAAATTATACAACAAAGGAAGTAACAGCAAAGTAAATAACATAAAATCAAAACAACAGCACAAAGCCAGTTAAATCCCTTTAACCAAAGGCTGCACTCCGTTTCTTTGCGTCCTATTGCAGTTGTCCTCCATGCACTGCTCTGTGGCTGGCAGATAGTCCGGTTTAAAATACTGCTCCATTTCAGACATTGACGCACTTTCCACATTTGGTTTCAGTAATACTATCCTGAAAAATGGAGCCGACTGTGGTCCGCAAAACAACCTTTCGTTTATTGTTGTGATATCTTTTGCATACAATGCTGTGTCAGCACATAAGTTGTACTTGGGTAAATGGTAATCAGTTATGCAATAGCTTACTTTACGGTTTTTATCTACTGTGGTAAAATCGCACTCTAGTGCTGAGGCTTGTTGACTTTTTTCCTCTAAAGAAAGATCCTCCGTTTCTCTCTGCAGGAGTGACAGCTCCTTCAACTTCTTTGCCTTTTTCTTCATCTTCTTCGTCCAAGTGGTCCTGTATGTCATGATGACCATCGGGATCCCCCACTGGGGGTTCAGGTATGGAGCAAAGCGCAGAGGGATGTGTGGATGACGCGTGTGTTCAGTTCTGAGCATGACGTGTGTGTTCAGTTCTGAGACCCCTCTCTCCCTCTCTCCCTCTCTCCCTCCCTTCCTCTCTCTCTCCCCAGCGGGTGGATTGTGAGCCTGGGGACCCTGAAGACCAATGTGGCCGTGGGAGTGATCATGATGCTCAACGCTGTGCTCTTCACCGGGCAGGCCGTCATGGGCGTGATCATGCTCAAGAAGGTAGATTGACTGACAGGAGGGAGGGGAGGGAAGGGATTGGTGTGCAGGTTAGCTGTGCAGATTGGTCAAACTCAACCAGGGTTGAATGGGGTGTTTCAGTGATAGGTTGAGGATAGCCCTCAACCCACACACCTTGAGGCTAAGGTGCATGACTGGGACCCAGAGGGTTGGTGGTTCAAGCCCCGGTGTAGCCACGATAAGATGTGCACAGCTGTTGGGCCCTTGAGCAAGGCCCTAACCCCTCATTGCTCCAGAGCGGATTGTCCCCCTCTAATCAACAATAAGTCGCTGAAGTAGTAATTATTACGATTCTTATTACCTCCCAGATAGGTTTGGTCACCACTGAGTGAAATGGTACACACACACACCCACCCCTCTCTCCACAGCCTACACTAATATCCTCCTCTCCCCCTCTTCTCTTCCGCATCACCCTACAGGTCCACTCCCTGTACAGGCAGACCGGGGCCAGCTTCCAGAAGGCCCAGGCCGAGTTTGCCACGGGGGTCATGTCCAATCAGGCGGTGCGACAGGCTGCGGCCAACGCCACCGCCTCCGCGGCCCAGGGGGCCTTTACCGGCGCCCGATAGGCTGAGGGAGCTCGGGGCATCATCACTACGCTGTGAGGGGTTGGTGGGTCAGTCATATACCTAGTGGCCGACCCAATAGGATGTCAGACGGGGCGGGGCTTAATCAACTTGAGAAAGAAGCAAGGCTGTAGGTCTGAGGGGTTTTAGTATGAAAGCCAAATGAAGGAATTGAATACAGGAAAAAAAAATATATATATATACAATTATGGAGCATTATTGTGTCAAAAGAAAGAGAGCAGGGGGAGGCTATCCATTAGATTGTTTTTGAGGGAATTTACAGAAAACACTACCAATCTCCCCGTTCGTTAAAGTTAAGTCACTTTAAAAATTTGTACTGCGATTGAGTGTAATTTCTGAACCGGTTATCGGAACGTCGGGACGGTCAGAAATGGGGAGGGCTTGGAGTCTGTGTGGAAACGGACCAGAGGTGCCATCTAAACATTTAACTAAAACCAATTGCCGTTCGATTATTTGTGACCTATGTTGCCGTAACGTTAGTGAACTAACCAGTCGTTTTGTAATTGTAAACGAGAATGCCTATTTACACAACTTTGTCGAATGCCAGAATAATTACATGATTGCTACACACACGTAATTTCTGTTGTATTGTTGTTTTTCTGCTGTTTGTTGTCATCAGTATTGCGATTTATGTTTTAATAAATTAATTCAAATGCCATATATTTTCCTAGCATTCTATCTACTCTATCAGTATATGTTTTCCCAGTCCATTATCACAATTTATTGCTAGCTTCCATGATATGTCATATACACAAGTGAAACTGATCTTTCGGGGCAATTTTTTAAAGGCAGGGAGTCTATTTGACTGATGTCAGATGAGAATGCATGCCGCTGTGTGAAAAGGATATCGATTGGAGGGGAACAGACATTTGATCGACATACAGGCCCACTGGAACACGATGACGAGGAAAACTTGTGAAAATACACAAGAATTACAATATTATACATTTTTTGTAATGTATACTTTAAGACATGCTCATAAGGTTAGGAAGGACTGATTAAATTGAGGAAGAAGTTAATTTTGATTTCAGCTTGTCTTTTATACATAGTGCATTGCAAAACAATATTTAGCTGGCCAGTGAAGAAATGTTGCTGAATCGGTGAATTTTGCTACTTCAGTCAGCAGCTTCAGAATCAGACGTAAGGTCACGTTGCTCTCGTGGTCATAAGTCATTGACAAATCACATTAGCCTGTGATTCAACTTCCTGTGTCTGGATCCATGCATCGCAGAGAACTAATCGAACAATGCACTTAAAGGGCCAATCGTGAGGAGCAAAATAAGTGTAATCTGCACCATCATCATAATTATCATCAAAAGGGAAGAAGAGACTTAAAAAAAAAAAAAAAACTTTTGGTTTCATATAGTACCAAGCAATGCTTTGGGGTTATGCTAATCTGGGTATCCTGTTCTTGAGGCTTACCAGTGGTTTGCATCTTGCGGTGAACCCTCTTGAGGTTATGCTGGCGTTTCTTCTCGTTACATGTATGCCCATATCTTGGGAGAGTGATCTGAATCTGTGTGATGGTTCAAAAAGAGGATCATCAAATCATTTAAGGTCTGAGAATGGCTAGTTTTCCACCCTCCCTTTACCTGGGAGTCGGGTGTGAATCAGTCTGGCCAATCAGTAGCTGAAACAACGAAGAATGTGTGACTGTACGAGTACTGTACTGTGTACAAGCAGACGGCCCTTAAACTATTTGGACACAAACATGCCTTGACATTGACTCATGTAATTTCAGCTATTGTTGTTGGTTGGCTGTAGGCCATTTACGACTGTAGAGCCAGGATAACATTTCAAACTCTGTGCTTGAATGGCATGAGTGGCATGCATGGTGACACCTCCATCAACAGCACCACGCCTATCCTCACCCGCTCCTCCGCCCGAAAAAGAAAAAGAAAAAGATAAATGAATCTAAAAATGAGAAGAGTAGTTCGTCAGCATACATTTGTAGAAGGTCTTGGATGGTCTCAAAAATTATCGCCACTTCCGCCCCTCGTGCCTTCCTCGACGGTCCAAAAATAGAGGCAGAATCTGCGCATGCGTGTAGTTCTGTTGCGCGCCGCCTCCTTCCGTGAGCAGGGGGGAGGGGGCGACGTCAGTGTTTGTGTGGAAGATGGCGGAGGCTGCGGCGGTTCCACAGCATCGCTTCTTCTGTCACTGTTGTAAAGGTGAAGTCAACCCCAAACTCCCGGTGAGTCTGTCCTCGCCCTTCTCGGTCTCCCGGTCTGTCCGACCTTTGTCGGTCAGGGGTCTGGCGCTAACGTTTCGAGGTCAGGGCAGTCCAATGCACCAGCGTTTGTTTACAGGCCTTTGACGTGAAAGCTGAAATAAGTGTTAGGTGACGGTGTCCTGTGTATTATTTGTAAGGAGAAAGAAATATAGCTGACGATCCATAAATTGCCTGTTTTATGGTATCGCATAGTAGCTATACACATTGACCATTGTCAGACAAGAGCGTTCCTTGATTTCTGTTGTTATTTGCAATGTAGGATCCCGGAATCAAACGCTGTTGGTCTAACGTTGGTGATTTGGTGGTAGAGTCGATGTCGCTAAGTTAGCTAGCTAGCTAATGCTACCCAGTCAAGCCAGTCGCAGCGCAACTTGGCAGGAAGAGTTCCTACTTATCGTCACCCTGTCAGTCGAAGCTTCGAGACGTTCTAGAAGAGCTGACAAGTCCTTTTTTGGCGTTGATATCAAAGCACTCTCTATGGACGTCAAAATTGAAGATGGGATAACGTAGCTAGCTACAGAACTAGCCAGGTGCATACAACGCACACCACTGTCGCTGCAATAACGGCCAGGCCAGGTGTCCGAGTTTCTCTCTGACCGACTGTCAGGTAGCCAGGTGACTGTTGGCTTATTATTTTTTCACTGTCAACCGTGGTATGTCAGTAACCTTAACTTGGATTCATGTGAAACGCTGCGGCATTTTTGCGTGTAAGATCCTGGTTGTTTGCCGGTATCTAAAATACGCCACTGCCGGATTATGTGCATAGTACTTAAATATAGGTATGGTACACGAGTGGATGCATCTGTCTTACTGCGACATGTTATCTTTTGCCGGTTGTAAGGCGTTTATTTTCCGAGTCAGGCTTTGCACGTGCCAAGCAATTAAAGAAACAGCGGGTCAGTGAATATCCCTCTAATTATTGCTTGCGCTATGTCAAATGATCAGTTAGTTTTTCTGTCTGCTATTATCACACGAATGCCGTGATACAACAGTGTTGTGTTTGGTAAGTGGTTCCAGAGTCTTCTGAATTTTGGTCTACGGAAAGATAGTGTTCTGCTATTACAATGCATGAATTACATTTCAGCCTCAAGTACTCTTATGATATTGGGTAAGTTATTCTCATATTACGTCACCCTAATCATGTTTATGAAACTATAAAGTGTTCTGTGACACATGATTCTAATTGTACAGTAGTAACCTGTATCACTGAGACATTGCCATTGTGCTACACCTTTTGAAGATTGATCTAGAATCACACCTACGTTGTATTTTTGCCCTTATGTGAAAACGAGCATGTAGCCAATACTGACTTCTGGCCGGTTTGACCCTGAATGACTCCCACCCCGTCAGTGTATGATATGATGTTTTCGTGCTCACTGTTATGGGCTGGACTGTGACGTACATACATAATGTGTGTCTTCAGGAGTACATTTGCCCCAGATGTGAGTCTGGCTTCATAGAGGAAGTGACAGAGGATTCCAGGTGAGATCTTTATTTTGTTTTATTTTTTTATTTCTTTCTAACAGTCGATAATGGTACATTGGCAGTACATTTTCCCTTTCTAACAAACACATTTCACAAAAGTACCCTGAAAGGTACAATAATGTTGTTTAGGTACTAATAAGCACCTCTTACAAAATGAATGATTAAACCCATGGCTAGGGGTACAACTTATGTTGTACATTGTACCTTTTATGCACTTTTTCTTACCTTTTTTCCTGAGAGTGCAGGCGGTAAGGCTGTGAAGCTGTTTGGTGGTTTTGTTTGGGTGTTTGTTGGCCTCCCTCTCTTCCCTGCTCATTCTTATTTCGGGCGCGTGAATCATCTTTGCTGTTGCTGAAATGCATAAACGTGAGCGTGATTAAAATGGCTGCTTTTGTTCTCGTTTCTCTCAGTCTCCTGGAGGGCGGAGCCACAGGGATCAATGATGACGTAGCCACACAGTTTGCAGAGGTACCTTATCACTCCTACATACACCTTACGACCTGTACCTCTCCCGTTTGCCCCTGTCCCCCTCTCTCCAGTTTTGGCTCGGTGGCACTTTCACCCCACCTTCCTGTATACCCCCCGCCCCCCACATTAATGTCTCTTCCTCCTCGACCCTCACCCTCATCTTCCTCACTCGTTTCTTCCTCTGTCAGTGTCTGGTGTCTGTGAAACAAACACTCCTCCGTCCCATTGCTCTTCAAATGACCCTCAGGGGACAGAGATGGCACACAACGCAGGACCTTTCAAATATCTGTGCCTGTGTCGTTTATTGTGAGGCGAGGAGGCTAGATGGGTATGTAAAATGATGTCCTCTGTAGAACAATCAAGACTTTTATTTTAAAACCTCTGTTTGCCATGTTTTTAAAAGCAACTCTTAAGCATTAACACCTGAAGGTGAAGGCCTCACCCTAGACGTTAAAGGTTCTTACTGGAGGCAGATGTGTAGAACGATGGACTCTGGATTGTGTGAGGAGGGTATATGAACTAGATTTGAAATACGTGAGGGTATGTGAACTAGACTTGATGTTCATGACTGCAGACAGCTGATCGTTTATGTGACCTTATCCGACCCATTCCATAGCTGTTCTAACGTACTTATTGAACATCGCTTTGCATAAAAGCTTCTGCTAAATAAATGTAGTGTAATGGTCTATGTGCCTGAGGAGGTTCGGGTTGACCAGGAAAGGACAGTGGTCCCCAGGATGCCCCTGTTGCTGAAAGCAGGGTGTAGCCTTTAGCCAGGCTGAGCAGGGTATACTGCTTGCTCCTCCTCCTCCACCGCAGGGGTCAGACCCTGACAGCAGCCATGCCGTTAGTGTATCACCTCTTCGCTTGGTGTGCAGTCTGCGGTCTCAGAGTGCGCCCGGGCAGCTGGCTGGACAGAAGCGTGGCTTGCAGCGCGTGAGCGAGCCCCGGGGGGGTGGTCAGGGATGGAATCCGGCCCGTGCCGCTGGCCGTGGCTTCACGCTGCTCGGAGATATGGGAGGGCAGGCTGTCGGTCGGGATGACGTCGGCTGCCGGAGCGACCCCCGCTGGCCGTGCGGGTGCTTGCGGGTCTCCCTCTGAGCCGTCGCGTGAAGGGGTCTCCTGCGTCCTCCATGAGCGCGAACGAGGTTTGGGACTACGGCGTGAAAAAAAAAAGGGGGGGGGGGGGGGGCGGTTTGTGACAGGCGTGTGTCTCGGATGAGCACCGCAAGCTGTCTTCTCCTGAGTCAGCAGGGGAGAATAACAGATTGTTCTGGGTCCAGATTTGGGTGGGATTTCAGTTATTTGTCATAAGCCAGAATTTCTGATTAAGTTGGGGGAGAAAACTATATTGTGGTATTATACTGTAACAACTATTGTGGTTATAACATTTATATTACAACCAACGCCTATTTGCATGTATGTTATTAAAATACCAAATCCACACTAAGTTTGAGCTGTCTTCTTCTGAGTCAGCAGGGGAGAATAACAGATTGTTCTGGGTCCAGATTTGGGTGGGATTTCAGTTATTTGTCATAAACCAGATTTTCTGAGTAAGTTGGCGGAGAAAGATATATTGTGGTATTATACTGTAACAACTATTGTGGTTATAACATTTATATTACAACCAACACCTATTTGCATGTATGTTATTAAAATACCAAATCCACACGAAGTTCGGTTGAATGTTTCAGGAGAATTTAGCACCTCTGACGGCGTACTTATTTGTAGTTCTAGAGGAAGGAGTGCTAGATTTAAGATGTTCTGGGCGACTCAAAATTCCCAGAGAGGGAGAGAATTTCGATGGAATTCCCCCAGCGTTCATACATCTGGAAGGTTCCATGGAAACACTGGTAATGGGTCTGGATGTGGAAACCCTTGTCTGGGGGTCTGAAGTGTGGTCGCTGGCTTTCCTCTTGCTGGAGAATGCCGCGGACATGGAGGGAAACTTTAGACATGGAAAGTCTTTCAGAAGTGCGTTCCCAGGGACCCTCTGCTATGCGTTTACAAGACTATATTAATCACCCCTGGCGTGGTCCATTAGAACTGGCCAAAGCTGCCACAAACAAATTGGCACCACAGTTAAGGGTACGTTTTCACTTATTGCAGCAATAAATAAAAAAAAGCCCTCTTCTCAAAGCTTCAAAATAGTAGTTTACTCGATTAGGGAGTCCATTATGGCCAGTTCAGTCAGGATACTGTACATGATCTGTCATGGGGGGGGTGGTGGGGTGGTGGTGGTCTAACATAAAGAAGAGAATGTGATTTTTAGGATGTGATGTTTGTCCTTTGTCTCTTGCCAAATTTCAGAATTCTTTAGTGTGTTGAAAGTGAAACCATTTATTATTGTGAATTTCAAGTTGTTGAAGGAATTTGAGGAAAGTTATTCTGTTCTATTCAGGACAACTGTTAGGGTTTGTGAGTACTGTGACAACCAGCATAAATGTATTTTCTCTTTTTAGATTTTTAGTTTAAATTTTTCTTAGTGTTAATACTGTAAATTTGTGTCAGATGGGAGATTTATAATTATGAAGACATTTGAATTGATTGTTTCAAGATCTTGTTCCTCCTAGTTCATAAGCAGTTTGTTCATTATCTCATTGTATGATTTACTAATTGCTTTTCATAACCGTTTTGGGCTGTGATTTTTTAATGATCTGTATCCAAAGATAACTTTGCCATTTCTAGCAAGCTTATCTTTGAAGAGAAGTCTAACCTGTAGTGATAAGCTATGTAGTTTCTTGCTAATAAACAGTTCAGTTTGGTACTCGAGTGCTGAAGACAATTGTGCGATCTGTACAAATTCAAATTCCCTGCCTAACAACAGCCTGACAGCCTGAATTCCTGGCTTCCATTTATAGCTGTGAGCTAGTTGAGTGTACTAGTTTTTTGGAACGGACGCAATGCTGTCAGACACAACTTTTGTAGGGAGAAGTAGAGTATGCGCTACGCCGTGTGGGCTGCTGCCTGTCTTTCTGCATTTGAGCCCGACGCGGAGGTTTCGCGTGTAGCAGGTCTGTACTTGCAGGCAGCATCGGCGAACGGCCTGCTAGCTAACGAGTCTCAGAATCAGACATGGGTGGTGCGTTGCGGATGTATGAATACATTGGACGATCTGAGCCTCTGACCTCGGTGACTACGCTGACGTTAGCGGCTAGTTGTTGGCTGAGAGCGCGCGACCGCTTGCGTGTTGTGTGAGTGCGGCCTCGTAAAGAGGAAGGGAAAACGGTCTCGTTGTAAACGTCTCATTCCCACGCAGTCTGCGATAGTGTCTGGAAGATAATCATTAAACCGTCACTTTGGCAATAAAAGCCTGTCGTTTCTCCAGTAACCGCCCATTCGGGGGGAACAATGGTTCTGGCCTTTACACACACGAAATCTGTCCGCGTATGGTGTGAATTACTTAGAAGAGCTGTAGCATTTTTTTATATGCATTATACTCTTACTGTAAATGAGTATTTTCGAACATTTGAAAAGGCTAACTGATTACAGGCTTAGTCATTGCAACCCTGAGCAAGATGACACAGATTGGAAATTCCGTGCCATGCTGATAGTCGGCCAGCAGTTGCTGTGCTGTGCACGAGTGAATGTGAGAATGAGAATAGGTTTCTGATCGGGAACAGTGCCGATGATAATGTCGCGGTGTCTTCCGCTTTCTGGTGTGTTTTCGAATGAGTGATGCGTCTTCAGCACGCTGCGTTCTCAAGGCCTTGTTTAGCTGCTGATTGAAAGGAAACCACAAATACGTGCAGACACTACAGCCCTCCAGGACTAGAGTTTGACCCCCGATCTAAAGCAATGTAAATGAGTTGTGCTGCTGTGTTATCCTTGCTTTCATGCACAGGTGTGAGACTGTGATTGGTTGCTTCCTCCTTGGCCTTGTTCTGATTGGCCCCTCCGTCGCGCTGTGTCCCTCCCAGCTCTGGCACCTGCTGTTCGTGGAGCGCTCGCCGCCTTTCGCCATGGATTCGGACGCCCTGGACGCGGACCCCCGGGTCTCCGGGGGCGGGACGGCGGGGGTGCCCGTCGGGGGAGGGTCGGGGGGCCCCCTGGGGTCCCCGCTGGGCGGGTCGGAGCACTGGGTGCCCGGCCGCCCCCCGCGCCTCCACAGTCAGAGGAGGTACCGGTCCCGGGGCACCACCCGACCCGACCGCACGCCTGCAGTGGAGGGGTGAGCGGAGTCTTCTGTCCATCCTCTCTCTCTCTCTCTCTGTCTCTGTCTCTCTCTCTCTCTCTCTCTCTGTCTCTTTCTCTCTCTCTCTCTATCTCTCCCTGTTTCTTTTTCACCCAATACAGCAATTTTTTAAATAACACTTATTTTATTTTGTATAGGGCTTTTTACAGTGAAATGTCAGAAAGATACTTTATAGCGAGCTGAAGGCAAATTGGGCAGAAACCAGGCTTGAACCCCAGGAAAGGCCTGACCCAGGCAGAAACCAGGCCTGAACCCCAGGAAAGGCCTGACCCAGGCAGAAACCAGGCCTGAACCTCATTTTTCCTTGTGTTTCCTAGTTTCCTTCCAGCTAATTTTAGGCAAGTTGATGTTAACCATTGCGTTGAGCATCAGCTAAACAAGCACAGTGCCAATATGGCCCTTTCCCATACAGGGCATTGTGTTTACTGTCATCAGATATTTCAAACATAGCTCCGAGGATGGGTTAACTGAGATGTTAGCCCTCTCTTTTTTTTTTTTAGCTTGGATTGCCTGCAGATTTGTTGTATTTGGTGTAGCCCGGGGCTCGAACGAGTTTCGACAGCAAACATGGAGCGCTGTTTACCCTGCCTGCGTCAGGGTGCAGGTGTGGGATCCGTGAGCGCCTCGCTCCACGGAAACGCACGTCCCAGAACAAACACCCGCATTATCGGCCCCACACGCTGCGCTGGGTCATTCAGGAAGAGAAGGATTTTCATGCCTCGGTGTCACAGTGCCACGTTCCAAATCCGTAACTTTCAGATAATATTGATCAGGTCTTGGTCAAATACGTAATTGTCTTGGATTTAAATAGTTTTCGGTGCTCGATAGATTTTGCCTGGTGCAACTGAGCCAACCAAGAGAACCAGAAGGCGGGGTTTGCACTTTTTGAAAGTATCTCACAGGTTCCAATGCACCACAGAAGAACAGTAAAGTGTAGAAAACAATTGAATTTAATCCAAAACAATTATAATTTCACCTGGGGTCTTGTATACATCTGAACTGGGGGGGGGGGGACTTGATCATCTTGGATTTAATAGGTGCTCTGTACGTATTGATCTTTGGTCAGTAAAGTGCTAGACTGCTCTTCTAGTCCTATGAGTGGCAGTGACTTACTGCAACAAGGGATGGTTTCCATGGTAACGCTCTGAATGTTCTCTTCTCCCCACCAACCCCCTGTCGCTCCCTGCAGGATAGTACAGCAGTTTCTGGCTGGTCTGTTTGCCAACTCCGGAGGACCCGGGTCCCCCCCATTGTCCTGGTACGTTATAATTATTATTTAATGGTACCCATCAATAATTATAAGTAATTTCTTAGTTATCCAAAGTGATTTACAGTTGATTTAGGCTAAGCAGGGGACAATCCCCTCTGGAGCAATGCAGGGTTAAGGGCCTTGCTCAAGGGCCCAACAGCTACGCTTGAACCGGCAATCTTCTGCGTCCCGGTCGTGTACCTTCGCCACTAGGCTGCAGGCCGCCCTACATAAGCACTGTTGGTGTTGCTCACGGTCTCACTGAGGCTGTTGCGTGGCTGTGACTGCTTCTGTCCCAGGACAGGCATGCTGCACTCAAACCCCGGGGACTACGCCTGGGGCCAGGGGGGTCTGGACGCCGTCATCACGCAGGTCAGCGAACGCTCCGCGCGCTCCTTTTCACCGCCACGCTCGGCCTGTTAGTCCTCCTCCTCCTCAACCCTCTCTGTGTCCCTCTCCCTCGCTGCTCTCTTCCCGTAGCTGTTGGGTCAGTTTGAGAACACGGGCCCCCCACCGGCGGAGAAGGAGAAGATCTCGTCCCTCCCCACAGTCATCGTTTCTCAGGAACAGGCCGGTGAGTAACCCCCCCCTCCACGTCTGTACTGCCCTGGCCTGGCATCTGTTCTGTCCAGAAATCGTGACGTTAGCTGCCTCAGTTTTATGGGGTTCGGTTTCCTGCCTTACCTCAGCCGGACTCGTTTACGGTTTCCAAACAGCCCTGTGTGCTGGCTGGGCCTGACGGAGGAAACACACCCCCCACCCCTCCCTCTGATCCCCCCATCTCACACACACACACACACACACACACACACACACACACACACACACACCCACACACAGACACACACACTTCAGCAGTTCAGTAGTTCAGTAAAGGGGTGCTTAACCATCATGCGCCCACTCTGTTTGTCCTTTGACTTAAGAGTGTGTTCAGATCAAAAGCAGCTGTCTCTCTTACCTTCTCTCTCCCCCCTCTGTTCTCTCACCTCTCTCTGCAATGTTCTTCCCCCTCTTTCTCTCTCTGCCTCTGTCCCTCTCTCTAATGTTCTTCTTGCTCTCTCTCTCCTCTCCCTCTCTGTCTGTCTCACTCCCTCCCTTCTCTCTCTCCCTCTCTCTCTCCCCCCTCTCTCCTCTCTCCCTCTCCCCCTCTCCCTTCTCTCTCCCTCCCTCTCTCTCTCCCCCTCTCCCCCCTCTCTCTCTCTCTCTCTCTCTGTCTCCCTCCCTCCCTCTCTCTCTCCCCCTCTCTCTCTCTGTCTCTCTCCCTCCCTTCTCTCTCTCCTTCTCTCTCTGTCTCTCTCTCTCCCCCCCTCTCCCTCTCCCTCTCCCTCTCTCTCTCCCTTCTCTCTCTCCCCACCCCTCTCTCTCCCTCTCTCCCTCCCTCTCTCTCCACCCCCCCCTCTCTCTCCCTCTCTCTCTCTCCCTCCCTCTCTCTTCCCACCCCTCTCTCTCTCTCCCTCTCTCCCCCTCTCTCTCTCTCTCTCTCAGATTTGAATATGGAGTGCCCGGTGTGTAAGGAGGATTACTCGGTGGGAGAGCCCGTTCGGCAGCTTCCCTGTAACCATTTTTTCCACAGCGGCTGCATAGTGCCCTGGCTAGAAATGGTGAGAGCCGTGGGCCGAGGGGAGAGGGGGAGAGGGGGAGAGGGGGAGAGAGCGAATAAGGGAGGGATGGGGACGACGTGGGGCGAGGTCCGTAAGTATTTGGACAGTGGTACATGTCCATGTACTCCAGCACATCGGATTTGAAGTGCAACAATGTCATATGAGATTAAAGGGCAGGCTGTCACCTTTCATTTACGTCAGGTGATCCATATAGGAATTGTATTCTTTTTTTAGTATCTAGTCTTGATTCTTGGCTTTTGATTGCGATTGCAGCCTGTTCATGGTGTACGAGTTGTGATGATGAAAGCCAAGGCTGAGAACTGGTGTATGCATTTGGTTGAATTTGAGCAGGTCAGAATTGATTCTGCTGCTCTCAGCAGTTACATTATCATTGAAGGCAAGCGAGCCTTTATGCCCAACATATAACACCCACCATGTTCAACAGATGAGAGGGGTTCTTTGGATCTTGGGCAGTTCCCTTTACCCTCCACTCTTTGCTCTTAGCTGAGAAGCCAACTTGTATCACTGTCCAAATACTTACAGACCTCAGTGTACATATAGGTAGCTAAAAGCTAGCTATGATGTCCAAGCTATGGCAGAAAGTCAGAACTGGCCTGTAGTTGGTGTTGAAAGGCTAACCCCTGAAAAACCCTGGGGGGGGGGGGGGTGAAAGGAGAAGATGGAGTACAGAGTAAAATGTCCAGTGTCAATTCAACTTAACAGAGTGCATATGAGTCCGTTAGGGAGTGTGTAAGCGTAAACTGAATTCTGAAAACGGACCATTTTACTATGTAGAGATGTACCGCGCACACGCACACCTGGGTCAAATACGTAATTGTTTCGTATTCAAATACTGTTCTGTGCTCGTTTGATCTTGTCTGATGCAACTGAGCCAAACAAGAGGGCCGGAGAAAGTGCAGGGTTTGCGCTTTTTGAGAGCACTTCATCAGTTCTGAACCGCCAGACAAGCTCAGTAAAGTGTAGAAAAGCCTTTGAATCCATTTGAAATCTGACCCAGGTCTGACGCAGAGGCCTGCGCTGGCTTGGCGTGTGTGACGTGTTTGCGTGTCTCCGCAGCACGACACGTGTCCCGTGTGCAGAAAGAGCCTGAGCGGAGAGGACCACAGCGGCCAGCTCCCGACAGACCCCTCCTCCCACAGCACTGATCCCCGCCCACAGGAGAGATGGTCCTTCTGAGAGAGAGCAGCTCTACGCCCCCCCATCCCTCCCTCCATCCATCCATCCATCCATCCATCCCTCCCTCCACCTCCGTCTTTATCTCGCTCTACGGACACTGGAGAGAGACTGTTTCCACCCTCCCCTCCTCCTCCTCCTCCTCCACACCTCCGTCTCTCCGTCACCCTGCTCCTCATCCTCTCGCTCGCTGAAGGCACACCCTCCGTTCATCCCCCCCCATCCCGGCTGCTGTCGTCCGTGCGTCTCTCTTTCTCTCCCTCCCGCGCCCCCTTTCCCGTCCGATTTTTTTTTTTTTTCGCCTGGACTCCGGAGACTTCCGGAAACTTCCGTCAGAGCCTCCGAAAGCGTTCCCGCGGCAACCGCGGGGCGCCCGGGCGAGAGCGAGCCGGTTCCCGGCCCCGTTCCGAAACGCGGCGCGGCGGACGAACACGGCTCTCGTTATCTCCTCTCCCCCCGCCTCCGGTTTCCCCACGCACACAGCAGCCCGGCCATCCTTTCATCTCTACACCCTTTCATCTTTCTGTCGTCAGAAGCAGGGAGTCATGCTCGCCCTCGCCCCCTCCGTCTTTACACTGGCCCTGATCTCCGCATATGGCTGTCCCGCTGTCTTGTATATATTATACAACAGCGGGTCCTTGTTTCTTTGGTGAACAGTTTCATTTGTTTTTTTGTTTTGTTATTTTTTTTTGCTTTCTTTTCATCTCAATCACTCTATTTTTTTAATGTAAATAGTTTTAGTCCAACAACTGGTTAATACGAAGCCTATCGATGACTACGAAATGAGGGATCCTCAAAGCGTCATGAAGCGTGCGTGCGCGTGTATACATACGTGTGCATGTAGAGGCACTTCTATATGTACACGTATGTGTACATGCCTATACGTCTGTGTATATATGTGTATGTATATGCATATATATGTATGACAACAAATTAAATCAAGACAAAAGGAATAAAAAATGGTAACACATTGATAATTCTGTGAACAGACTCATTCAGTAGAAGGTGATAAAGTGGGTGTATGTATGTATGTATGTATGTGCGTGTGTATGTATATGTATAATATATATGCACATATCTATATTTGTATATATATAATATGTATACATATCTTTGATGTATGATTTCTGTAAAACAGTTGCGTTTTTGGCGGGTCTAAGGTATTGTTGTGCTGGAGTTTTGAATAAAGTGCATGTAAATATGGACGTGAATGGGGCTCCTCCCAAAGTCATTCCTGAACCCTCCCGGGAGTTCCCGCCCTCTCGGCCGAGGGGCGGTGGCGGGATTTGGGCTCCGGCTTTTCCCGGCGGCTGCCATTACCTCACCGTTGGCCACCGTTTCTGGGCCCTTTGAACGAGGCCAAGGGTCGTGAAAATATCATTCCAACGGTGGGAGGGGTCACTTATTTGCCCCCGAGGTCTCCTTTTATTTTATTTTTATGAAATATTTTCTGGGCCTGTTTAAGCGCTTGTTAAAGAAAATCTTCCATATATGAACACAGGCTGAGGATATGGAGGAATTCCTTCATTGAAATGCAATTTGGAGGACAGTGCACCCGTCCATCATCTTGTTTGACATCCTTATGGGAGAGGCTAGTTTCCCTGCAGTTTTAGCAGCAGAGCAGAACCATCAAAGTCAATATCACGCATGGCTCAATATTCAATATACAAGGAGCTATATTATGGCATCATCAATCCTATTTATTTGGCAGACAGACACGCTTACACAGAGTGACTTGCAGAGCTAATATAACATGATTAATTGAATTCATACCACATACCAGGTATGATGACATACAAAATGGCTGGAATTGCAGGAAATCTGCTGTAAGCTCTAGAAACAGGGCAAATGTAAGTTTATCACATGAATGTCTTAAGACATTACATTTACATTTGTGTCATTTAGCAGACGCTTTTACTAGTGCATAGGTTCTTCCTTAAGGTGTATCATGCTAAGGTGAGCATGATGCTTACTAATAATCTCCAAGAGCATCTGAAGGAAGATTGTGTACTGTACCAGTGCAGAATAAGGTTTTTTTTAGCTGCTTGAGATGAGCTCAGACCAAAGTACCGTGTCGTCAAACTTGTGGACCTTCAAGATAAATAGCGGCTGCCAGGCATTGAGGGTATGGCATGATAAGCTCAATGTAAATTTCCGACAGCAAAGCCAGTAAGGCCGTTTGGTCCTCCACGGCAAAGTTGTTCTTCTGTTGTGCTCATGTCGTGAGGTAGGATACTTTCCTTCCCTCGCCGAAGCCTGGAAGGCAGCGGCTTTTAAAATTACAAAACTAATAGCGACAAATTAGCAAACTAGCTAGCTCAGTGACATGGATACAGATAGATTTTATGAATAAAAAAAAAAACTTAAAGAAAAACTGCCAGCGAAGAAATATGTACACATCATCGGTGGTTTCCTGAGCTGAACCCTGCTGTTTGCAGTCGTCACCCAGGATCGAGGAGGAAAGTACCTTGGGTGCCCGTCGGGGAGCGCTTTGTTCCTCCATAAAGCCTGCGTCACTTTGAGTTTACCGCGAAAGTCGGAATCTGTACGAAAGTTTATTTAACATGCATTACTGAGTATATGCGGCACTTCTGTTCTGACAGGGTGACTGACGAAAACGGACGACATGGGACTACTGGACTTATTTTAGCCACCGCTATGGCCATTCACTTTTATCATGTTGTTTTATCATGTCTGTTAAGCCCACAATATGACGCAGCTCACATACTCTGAAGAGAATCCGAACGGCAACTTCCCAGCATTAACCAAAAACGATGTTTTTACCAGGCCTGCGTGCTGGTGTACCCCGTCTACATGGTAATTTATGCATTATCGATTTAATAGCCTACACAGGCAATTTGTTACAGATGGATGCCTATAACATACAAGATGTATATAAAAGAAACAAACAAATCTTGTATGTTATAGTCATGAGCATTCTGCTCTTTGTATAGGTGAGTCAGATAAGATGTACTTTTTTTATGTGGGGTAATTTGTCCTCTGCATTTGACCCATCCTGGTTACTTGGGAGCAGTGGGCAGCCACAGTGCAGGGTCCGGGGACCAAGAGCAACAGTGGGAGCAGACATAACCTAACACGCATGTCTGAGTGTGGGAGAAAACCGGAGAAAACCCACGCAAACACAGCGACAGCAAGCAAACTCCAGGGAGCATCTGGCCGGCCGGAATTCGATCCCTGAACCTCCTTCTTGTGAGGCAACAGTGGCACTCATCAAGAGTTGATGCTATTGTGCAGTTTATCAATACTCTACCTAATGATACAAATACTGTGGTTGGGGTGGTAGATTTTCTGGCCGATTCTTTGATTAATTTAAATTTAAATAAAATATCACACATGACAACCAAGGGTTGAAATGGGGTTCTGGAGTTCAACTTTAAAATAGACTTAATTTCTTTAGTCTGACTGAAGATATAATGTGAGTCATAAATATTAAAACCACTGATGAATATTTTAATATTTGACAGCATTGTAACCGGCACCATACTCACCCAAAATTTGTTGCATTAGCCTTTTCTATGTTGTCTGCTTTATGTCACATTCATGTAGTTGGTCAGGAAGCATGATGAGGTGGTGTTGCATGATTGGTTCCGATTTCAATTTATCGCCATGGAGACATTACACTCTGTTCATGCTGTTTGAGTCCTAGGGCTTACCAGGATGCTTGTCCTGCTAATAAACTGTGTTCTGGTGCGTGATGCAATCTTACATTAAATTAGTTATTTAGCAAATGCTTTTATCCAAAACAACTGACAGTTGATTTGACAAAACAGGAGACAAAAGGGGTTAAGGGCCTTGCACATGCGCACAACCACTGCACAGATCTTATTGTGGCTACACCAGGACTTGAGTCCCTGTCAAGCCTTTTAGCCAGTAGGCTGCCCCTAATCCCAAACTGTGTTCAGACCCTGCCGATGTTGGCCAGCAGTCCCATAAGGTGCCGTAGGGTGAGTATGGGTCAGGTTGTTGTGTGTGTATGCTGTCCCCCGGGCCAATTGTCTCTAAATTTATGGTAAATATTATTGTCCTGGGCCCAGCAATAATATATTCATATAATTTTGTCCCAGGAATTGCACATGCCAAACTCCTGCAGCTCCTGCAACCGACTGTGCACCAAAGCTCACTCCTCCAGCAGAATGAACCTTTAAACCAGTGATCCTCACTCCTGGACCTGGAGATGGTGATGGTTTTATCAAAGGCGGGAGAACTCGTAAATCCCCTTTCTGCTTGCCTTGCCCAGTGTGACATATTTATACCATACCCTCATGTGAACTTCACTCAGCTGTAAAACAAATACAGTAAGCAAAAAATCAAGTTTCATTTCATTTCCTTCTGGGGAAGTATTATTCTTTCAGCTATAGGACCCACAGGAGTCTTGTTATGTCACTTTGGTAGAAAGTGTTATGCTAAGTGTTCCTCCCAAAAGAGGTCCCTGAAAGATTAGCTTGGGGTTAAGCTGGACATATGAACTTCAGCCCTTTTACTCAAATCACAGTCCCCGAGTCCAGAGAACTGCTGTGTTTTCCACCCTTCCAGGTGTGTCAGGTGTGAAGACAGACCAGCCAATCAGTAGCACTAATTGTTCAGTTAACCTGGGTGGAGAGAAAATCAGGGATGGATTTGGCGGCCATATATGACTATCCATGCACAGCTACAGATCACAGTCATATTTCTGTGTAATTCATATGCATAGGGCACATCTAACAGTGATGCTGTACAGTATTAAGGTCTACTGTGATGTCATTGCCTTTTTCTTTAGGTCTTTGCTTAAGAATCAAATCCAGTATTTACACACAAATATATACAAATGTCACCCTGCCTCCTCTTAGTTTTCTGTTCATTCTCTCCCACAGGGCTCACACACTCTATTGAGAACAGACAGCACTGCTGACCTGTTTGGCCGAACACAGGCAGGGCTTGCCAGAACTGAATCCATACCCAGTGGGGCGACATGGCTCAGGCAGTAAGAGCAGTCGTCTGGCAGTCGGAGGGTTGCCGGTTCAATTGTACAGCGCTTTGGATAAAGGCGCTATATAAATGCCTGCCATCTACCATTTACCAGTGAGCTGGGGACACATCATGTAATGAACCTCCAATTCATCTGCGATTATCTGAATTGATCAATGAAAGCAGTTGATTACGCAGTTGACTCGCCTCACCTGGATTTGTGGGTCAAGGTTACTGATATTAAGGCAAAAACCTGCACACCTTGCAGCTCTCCAGGACCAGGAGTGAGGACCACAAAAGCACTCCGCTGACACGTTTAGCAGAACGTGATCTCCAGCAGATGAAGTAGTGAGAGCCTGCAGCTGAACCCTCTTTCTCGGGTGTGTCACACGTTGAAGGGAAATTTGACACTTCTAGAGACACATTTGCCTGACTTGCATCAGGCATTGACTCCTGAATTGTGATATAGGCTCACTATGTGCACCACTGTTAACATAGCCGCGCATTGTAATGGGAAAATGTCATTTGCACCATATCTGCCCAAAAGATCTTTGTAAATTTAGTGTCATCAAACTGAGGAATCCAGAGTAAAACGGTTTTAAAAACTGGCTCAGCTCAATACTATGTTAACGGCTGTAGCATACGCCTTCAGAAAAAAAAAATGTTTCCAAAGGAACCCTGTGATTCCATATCTAGTTCAAGGGTTCTTTGTCTGGGAGCTTTCGTGCCTCACACTTATGATGGAGGGCTCCACAAAGAACTAAAAATGGTTCCTCTAAGGCAGCATTTCCCAACAGCACTCTTTCCAAAATTACAGATCTCAGGTCGCGACAACCTCAAAAGCGTGCAACATACTGACATTGATGTGACGGGTCAACAGTGGGTCTAAATGTTCCTTTGGGGATTTAATTAAGCAATAACCATTTCAATTAAATTGTTTTACCTTTTGCAGATGGGATTTGCCAAGTTTTCCTTTTTTGATTATTCAAATGACACACCTGACCTCGCCTGATGGCACACCACCAGTGCCCTGGAACATTGGCTGGGACACACTGCTCCATGGAGGCAAGCCAAAGAATCATTCTTCTCTGAGAGTGGCAACTATGGCAACTATCATGACCGCATGCAAAGGCTATAAAACTGTATTAGCCATGCATGCTGCGTACTTGGCTACGTTGTGCTGAAATGACACCATTTCAGTAGGCCTATAAACTACGGCGCAATTTCGCGCAAGAGTTGCGTGGGCGCATCGCGATGGAGTTGATGATTATGAAGCCCGTGGGATCAGGCCTCGCGTATTCAGCACGTGAACGCGAAAAACAAGCTGTCTAAATTAGTACAGATAGGAGGAGCTTGGAGTAAGATTTAAAAAAAAAATAAGACACCTCGTGTCATGTATTCTTTGTGGCATTCTGTCGTGTAGGATATTCGGATCTGAGAACGGGATTAACACTGATAACCATTGACGGCAAACTAGATAACTGATGACCTCGCTCATTATTATCCTGCACAAAATGAAAGCTCCCATCCACCCAAGCATCCTCCGGCTGAATTTGAATCTACCACCGTTCGCGTATCGTCGTTAATATGATGGGCTACTTATTTTCAAGCATTTGTTCATCGTAGTTGCAGACTACGGGCAACGCCATGTCGAACGAACATGTCGTGGAATAACCGATATGCTAAAACTAAGATTCAATGAACATACTGAGACTTATGTTTCTTGTTACTGCTACAAAATTGCAATATTCTATACACAGACAAAAAAAAACAAACACATACGGATGCTTCATATTATAGAATAGAAAACGGATTTATCTGGGATTAAGTGGATCTTGTTTCATGGTTTTATCATCCTTTTTGTTATGTATTTGGTGCGTTGGTGCATTCTCCTGAAATTAAAAATCCAATATAAAAAAGTTTAACCACCAGTTTCATGTAAAATACGCCTAGTATGAGGGTAAATAGACAGTGTTTAACTGTAATATAAATGTAATTAAATGAGAACTCTGGACAAACATAAATCATTTCACATGCATGCATTTTATGATATGTATCAAGTACTTTACATGCATGCCTGAACATTGTGAACCACAGAAGTCTAACTAGGGACTGGGGCTGGAAGTCCAGGCCAGGCTATAAACCCTTGATGCAGCACATCTGTTTCGTGTTTTCAACGAGTAATAGCGAATTCAATATCAATTGTCAACAACAAATCAATGAATAACTAAAAATAAACAAAAATTAAACACCCTTAATGCCTGTATCCTAATAATCAACTTCAACTGTACGTGACAACTGGTAAAAAATAGTCCATGATGTGTTTCTACCAGCAACAGCTTTTAATTTGAAAATATAAAACATGTTGTTATATGTCTTGCACAATCTACACCTCACCGTAGCCACAACTTGAAGAGTGAAATTAACCAGATACATATGAGAAAGTAGCCTGTTTTACATGGCACGAAATTCCAGCACATTTCAATCATTCCACCACTAGGGGGCTCTGGCTGGGAGTGAGCAGAAACCTGTTCCAGCGTGGAGGTAGACAAATACCCAATGGAAGAAAAAAAACATGGATCATTGTCTGTAGGGAGATAGGAGAGACCACTTTGTGAAGCATCTTTCTTGTGGTAGCCAAAAACTCTCATGAACTCTTAAACAAAAGATTGTACTCAAATGGGCAGTATATTAATGCAGGGGTCCTCGATCTTATCCAGAAAGGACCAGTGAGGCTGCAGGCTTTTGTTTCAACTAAGCAGTAGCACACCTGATTCAACTAATCAAGGTGCTTAGCAAAGAATCTAGTGGTTGATTTGTAGAATCAGGTATGTTACTGCTTCATTGTACGTCGCTCTGGATAAAAGCGCCTGCTAAATGCCTGTAATGTAATGTAATGGTTTGAACAAAAGCCTGTAGCCAACCGGCTCTTTCTGGATAAGATTGAGGACTCATTGTGTGCACTCTTTTAAGAGTTTAACGAATGTGACATGACATCCCTCCACTATCCCTAAATACCACTAAACACAAGCTCTTATTGTAGCTGCACTGAGGCTTGAACCACAAAGTTTCCAGGGTCCCAGTCATGTACCTCAGCCACTAGGTTACAGTGGGGCTCAAACCACCAACCTTCCGGGTCCCAGTCATGTACCTTAGCCACTCGGCTACAGCAAGGTTTGAACCACCAACCTTCCGGGGTCCCAGTCATGTACTGTACCTGAGCCACTAGGCGACAGGCTGCCCTGTATTGTAAATCAGATGGTGGCAGAGACTGACAACCTTTGGGCGGAAATAATACAAGGGATGGCCAGAGAGTAGGCATGGACAGAGAGATCTGGATAAGTTTGATTTGTCAGTTGACGTGAGGCAGGGAGTTGCAATGCAATTGTTTATGCGGGACAAATTCATGTTCTGGAATACAGTAAGTGGTAATGGGAGGAGATAGACCACTTGTGTTTCATATGACGTAGTGACAGGTGTGAATCAGCTATGTGTTGTTCAGGGTGAATGAGGTGATGATAGACAATGTACAGTTGATATGGACAGGCTGAATTTATTATGAAAGGTTGGGGACAGCTGCTCCAGAAAGATGATATGGACAAGATGAAATTCAAATGAGGGCACACAGACAGGATTGGTAAGAGACAAAAGCGTATCACTGGGGTTGTACCCTATAGGTATATGAAATTGTACCCCTTGCCATTGGATTAATTAATTTGTACCTTTTTGTTTGTTAATGGTATTTATTCCTACCCAAAATAACAGTATTGTACCTTTCAGGGTACATTTAGGAAATGTGTTCTT
This sequence comes from Conger conger, assembly GCF_963514075.1. Taxonomy (NCBI): domain Eukaryota; kingdom Metazoa; phylum Chordata; class Actinopteri; order Anguilliformes; family Congridae; genus Conger; species Conger conger. The sequence continues at coordinate 43,271,686 of NC_083768.1, read as the reverse complement.
TAAAGAACAAAAATATACCTCCACTTTCTGAGAGTGTAGCTACTGAGAATACACATAAAGAGTATCCACAGGTTTATACGTTATTACTGAGTGACAAACCTCTGCTGATTGGCGCAACCTGCTTGTGTTTTTTCTAACAAAAAATGAGGGAACAGTTCTGTCTCATAAGTATTTTGTACAGAACGTTCGCCCACTTTACACAGACTGCCTCAGCATGACCTCACTGCAGAAAAACAATGCAATGAAACGAATCGCTGTTATTGTGCCAATAGAAATGCAACTTTTGAGTGGTTCGCGTATCCGTCAATTGGGAGAAGGGCATACCTCTTGAGGCCAGACAGGGGTCAGTGCAGTTGCGCAACCTGCCTCTGATGAAATTACTCCAACGGGAATATCGTGCAAGCAAAGTACCGATCTTCTGCGTGGATTAAAGACAGTCAGGAGAAAACACACAGTGTATCTGTCAATGTATTGACTTGTCAAATGGCAGTAAACAATAGGTAATTAATTGGAAATCAATTTCTGATATCTTCTTGAAGAAACTGGGAATAGATCATCACCACAGAATATCCGTGCAGCATCGTGTGCAAAATGCAATATATTTGCAATTTGCTTTATTGAGGATAAATGAAACAAAAACAAATAGAAACGAAAATAAAGCGAAAAGAAAGAAAAACTCCAACCAAATCTCCCTGTCTTTCCAACCCACCCCTCTTACCCCGCACCCCCCTTCCCCGTCTCCCTCCCTCTCGGTGTTTCTGTGAGAATGCCCGTGTTCTACTGACAGAACTGACACGGGCTCAGCAGGCATGGAGGCCCGGTTTTGTGAATGAGGCCCAGTCCAAATCGGCTTGGCTCCGATAACTCAAGCCCGAAGAGAATTCGGCGGCGTCGGAGATAGCACGGGCAACATACCGCTGTAAGGAAAAAAAAGAATGGAAAGGGAGAACAGATAGCTAGTCCGAGAGACCCATTTCGGGGCTCAGTTGATTCAACGCAGCCGCCATTTTGTTGTCAGTTTCGCGTTTTTTAAAATATACATATATTGCATTATTGTTCTTAAACTGTGGCATCAGGGAAATTTTTAAACAATTGTGCATCGTCGGTAATATTTTCATGATTTATCTACACGACTGGACTGGCTGTGAACACAGTCCATCGCATAGCCTAGCCAGCCAGTCAGCTAAGTTTGCTAGGCTATGTAGCTAATAGGATAGTAAGCTAACGTTAGTAAACGTAGCTATCTGGCTAAGTAATGTAATGTTGGCTAGCAACGTGTATTGTTATGTATAAAAAAACAACATAGATGTATACCATAAGCTAGCGGATATTGACATGTTTATAATCGCACAGAGCTGCAGATATTTACATAGACACGTAACTGGCTAGCAAGCTACTTTGCTTCCCCAGAGTGAGGTATTCACATAGCGTTGCTCGCTTGCAGACTAGCCAATGTTGGCTATCATTTTTGGCACTGCTGGCACTCTTGATAAAAAAATAAATAAACATCGTGTCCTCACGCTGAATGAGCTGTATTTGCTCGACACTTAAGTGAAAGGACAGTCGTGCGTCGAGCTATCAATTTCGCTTATTTACCCATTATTAACTATGACTTGTCTAATTTTCGGAACATTATACCCCGTTGATGTTGTGGTTTCGTGGTATGGGCTCTTAGCTAGCTTAGCTAGCTAGCTACTATTTTGGGGGGATAACCTGGCCATTTCTATTTGGACGGCGGTTAGAGACCGTGTGCGTGGCCAAATGTCTCGCTAGCTAAGCTAAGCTAACCGTTGCCCGGAGTCAAACCCTAGGTGGTCGTATTTGCTAGCGAGGAAAGCTAGCTATGTCAAGGTTGTGGGAGGTTGCTATCTAGCTGGCGAAGATTTATAGATTGTCGATATTGGTTAATATATAGCTGGTTAGCTTGTTATCCAGGCGAAGACATTCGTATCCACCAGTTCTTCTGGTTAATTAAAAATGGACTTTGCCTCGTTTTGCTGAGAGAATACTGTTTTAATTATTTTGACATCTTCCATTCTGCTAATTTTGCAAAACAGCGATTGCAACAAATAGCTACAACCGAGCGACCATGTTGATGGCTAGCTACGCAATAAGGGAATTTCTGTCCAAATAATGTGAACACCGATTTTGGACTTAAAGAGAGGTGAGTAACGTTGGGTACCTACAGCACTATTTCAGTAAAAATGTATTTTTTACACAGTTTTTGTGTATGTATTGTGGCTGTGGCTCTACGAATTAAGTGGCTATAATAGGCAGCGTCTATTTTGAGACCACTATGAGAGTATGAACATTGCGAGAACAGACTGTTTTTGCCCTCGCATCTTGTTGGAGAGTAAGCTATTTTTCCTTGTATTGGTGGACGCATGAAACGAGCTTTCTTGAAATGAAATGCTGTTTTTTGCATTCTATGTTTCACAAGGAAGCTGCATGGCTAGTTGACTATCTAGGCTAAACAGATTTACGCTTTGACAGCTATAGGTTTCAAATTCTATACGGGACATTGTTACGAGATTTTGCTAGCTAATGATTGTTAGTCCACCAAATTGCAACACTTAGGCGTACGCAGATATAGTTGGCATCGTAAAATAGCGGAATAGTGAACAATACTCCAGTAGTACTTTGAAGACGAGTAGGCTACTACTACAGTAAGATTAACGGCTGTTTACTGTGTATGTTAGTTACGTAATGGGCGATCAATTTAATGTTTAGTTAAAACTAAAAATCAAAGTTTCATATTTCTAGTCACAAGTGCGCACAGTTAAGCAATACAAACTACATTAGCTTAAGACCGAATTATGCCATACAGACTAGAGTAATTGATCAGATATCTGTTCCTACTGGTGGAAGTTTTCAGTGTTGTGTAGTGTCTGCGTCTGATGTTTTACGACACAATTATTACAAAGCTGGTGCTGAAACGGACATTCGGTTTCGACCTTGCTTATAATCATGTAGCTAACGGGTTACGTATCTTACTAGTAAGATACCAGCCCCGTCATTGCTCGCGATAGAAGATGAGGTAACCTTATTTAATTTCATTACGTACATTCCGCTGTGATATAGGTTTTGGACCTTAATTAATTAATTTCTGTGGTTGGCGTGTTCAAAATGCGTTGATGCCCCACGACGCCTAAATTGCCCTTATCAGTACCGTATGGTCCACTCCACGTACAGCGGGCGTGCACATCTAAGTATAAAAGCATGGCAGAACTGCAGATGACCTCTTAGCATCTCGGTAATACTGGATGGCTAAAACTGGATAACCCACCAAAGCCCACGCGATTTCTTAATTCAGTTCCATTATAACATGTAGGACATTGCTACGTGTTTAACATTGAAATTCTCATTAATTTTCCAGACCTGTCAAAGTTGAACCACTTTGCATTCAGCCTGTCATTTACAAAAAGGCTTAATCAACAGAAGGGTCCCGTCTCATTTCCCCCCTGAGACGTTTAATGATGTGAAGACATGTGGTTAAAATGTTATTGGATCAGAGGTTCCATTTACTGTAACCCTTGTATAAAAAAATAAATTAAAAAAAGGCATAAAGACCTTTAAAAAGTTTTAAACTCTGCGGACACAGCTGCAGCTGCACACTATCCTCTCTGAACCTTGTTCTTCTCTCTCGTTCTGTCCTTCCCTGCCTCATCTCTGATTTTATCCCTCTCTCGTTGTTGTGGTGTAGGTTTAGGCTGGCATCTCTCAACCTGCCCTCCATCCTTTTTTTCTGCTGGCCTATATTATCAACATGCTCCACTTTACCTACTGCCATTAGTCTCTCCTCTCCTCTGCTCTCCTTTGCTCCTCTCCTCTCCTCTCCTCTGCTCCTCTCCTCTCCTCTCCTCTTCTTTTCTCTCTTTGGAATCACTCGCTGTCACAGGTGTAAAATCCAGGTTCAGAAAGAAAAAGTCCTCCCCCTGTACTTTTGTTCACCTGGATTTGCTGATGAGCAGAATTCTTAAACCAGGAAGTTCAACTGATGAGTGAAATCAGTTGGCTGGTGTTCATGGGTGGACGAAACGCATGGCAGGACTCTTACTTTCTGACCCCTGGACCCCTGTTTATTGCTTTTCCTCAGTCATTTTAGGGTGGCACGGTCATTAGCAGGAAGGAGTTTCACGGTTTGAGTCCCGATGGGAACAGATCCTCTCTGCGCTGAGTTTGCATGTTCTCCCCGTGTTCGCGCAGGTTTCCTCTGGGTACTCCGGGTTCCTGCAGCCAAAACTATAGTATAGTCCAGGCACTACAGACGAAAACGAGCCTTCCTGGCTCACTTTCACAGAAACGGTTTGCTTGCGTTTCAAATCGATCTGTCAGTTGCAGTAGCAGTCTGGCGTTTTTGGCTAACAACGTTGTGTCTGTCTCTCCCTCATCTCTTTGGCTTGATTATTTTATAGTGTGTAGCAGACCCGGTGTATAATTTTGGTAAAAGACCTGGATGTCTGTGCCAGGAATTCAGTATTGCATTACGCGGTCAATTAAAAATAGTTGCATCATGCGTCATGTGTCAGGATGTGGGCTCGAAGTCTGTTTTGGGAACGGGGACCTTCAGGCTTAATGACGCAGCATCGGAGCAGGTGTTGGGAATAATGGGGCAGCATGTAGCCTAGTGGCTAAGGTACGTGGATGGTTCAAGATCCGATAAGATCACGATAAGATCCACACAGTTTTTGGCCCTTAACCCCACATTGCTCCGGGGGGGGGGGGGGGGGGGGATTGTCCCCTGCCCCTGCTTAGTCTACTCAACTGTAAGTTGCTTTGGATAAAGGTGTCAGCTACATAACAGAAGTGTATTGGGATGAGGTCCGGGGGGTGGACGGCAGAGGGGGGGCTGCGTCCGGAGAGACGTGGGAGGACTCGCTCCTCGCAGGCCGGGCGGGCTCGCTGACGGACACCGGCGGTTTTGTGAACGCCGCCTCTCGAGAGGGACCTGTGTTTGCTGGGGTTTTGCGTGACGCTGTGGTCCGGAACACCGCTCGGCTGGACCGCACAAGCGCTTCGTCTCCCGAGTAACAAGGGGAACAAGGAGGGGAAAATTCGGCTCGCTTATAGCGTCGCTTTTCATTTGCGTTGTGTCCTGCCTTAACGTGACGTCTAGTTTGACGAAGAGAGTGACGGCACGGACTTGTGCGTTGGCATGTGCTGCTGATGCATGGGTGTGTGCACTCCGACATTCGAGCGTTGGGAACGGAGAATGCACTCGGCGAAGGACTGTTATTGAAGGAAGGAAGGAAGGAGAGAGGAAGAGAGTGAGTGAGTGAGAGCGAGAGGGAGGGAAAAAATCTGTTTTTGATTAGCGGGTACACGGTGACTCCAGTTTGACCGTCGTTCTGTGCGGTTTGCAGTGAGGGGAGACGGAGAAGGGGAGCACAGGGGGGTCGGGGGGCGGGGGGGGGGGGGCGGGGGCTGGGGCGATTGTGCAGAGGGAGAGAAAGTCAGGGAGGGAGAATGGGGAGAAGAAGAAAGAAGGAGGGAGCGAGGAAGGGGAGGGGAGAAAGATTGATGGAGTGAGTGAGGGAGAGAGCGAGGGAGAAAGTGGGCGAGGGGTGGAGTATGGTATGTGTGATGGGGGGGTGTTGCGGAGTGAGTAGCTGTAGTAAACACAGAAAAGTAGGCGTGGGTCTTGGGAACGGAGCCCGGAGCCTCATGCCGCTAGCGCGGCTGCAGAACGGTAGCCGGCTCCTTATGGTTTAGCGGTTAGTGTCCCCTCGACCGCGTGAAGCCCTGACCTGAGCCCCGCCCTGACGGGCTTCTCTAAGGCCGGGGGGGTGGGGGCACGGGGCACGGGGCCCCCCTGGGGAGTTCCCTCTGCGCTGAAGTCGCTGTCCTGAATCATCTCGAAATGACTTCAGAGGAGAAAGCACCTGCCCAAAATGCCCACACTGCACTGCTCCGGTGCCGCTTGGCACTCATCGCCAAACGGGGCGGTGTGCTTTATAGGAGGTCCCCCAGGAGCGAGGAGTGGGGGGGGGGGGGGAAGGGGGGTTTAAGAACTGTAGTGCACCAGATGCTGACCAATTACCGCGCCCGTAAGTCCCGTCCCAGTTCTCTGTTACTATTTAGTGGCCCCTGTCGGACGTCCTACGGTGTTCTCTGCAGCACTCGGCAAAAATTGGGAGTGTCGGTCCGCTGCCAGCCCTGTTTGCGCGGTCGTTTTCACGCTTTCGTCATCCTGTTACTGGGCAGCACCGCAGAGCAGTGGTTCGAGGGCTGGGTATTCAGATCCTCTGGGGCGGCTGATGGCTCCCCGGGCAAGGTGATTTGTGTGCTGTATGCTGTAAATGTTCTGAGCTGCCTCCAGTAAGAATGCTTCATTAGCAAATGGTCCCAACAACAACAGAACGCTCTGATTCCAAATCTGTGCGGTACATTACATTACATGACCGTTATTTAGCTGCTGCTTTTATCTAGAGCTACTTACAGTTGATTAGGGGGACAATCCCCCCTGCCACAATATGGGGATAAGGGCCTTGCTGAAGGGCCCAACAGCTGTGCGAATCTTATTGTGGCTGTACCGGGCTCCAACCACCAACTTTCATGTACCTTAGCCAATAGGCTACAGCAGGGCTTGAACCACCAACCTCCCAGTCATGTACCTTTGGCACTAGGTTACAGTGGAGCTCAAACCCCCAACCTTCCGGCTCCCATTCATGCACCTTAGCCACTAGGCTACAGGCTGCCCTTCCTTCTGAAGTAATCTGTTTCTGTTTGGTATCATATCAGTACTGTCTCCTTGCATGCCTGTCTTTGATTTCCTGAGAACTAGGTCCTTGTTTCTTAACTTTTGATTTTGTTTCTTGATGCAGCTTCCAGTTAATTTTAGCTGGAGAGTCCCTCCCGATATAGCCAATTGTCAGCCAAACTAACCCTATCAAGTGAAGCTACTTAAAAGGTGTAAAAATAGAGGATTGTCGTTAATCCCGTTTGTCTCATAAATCACTGTCCAGTTTTTATATCTAAACGTTACCACCATTATGTTGCGTCCTAAAAGTAACAGTCACAGAAACCAGGGTGCCGTAACACTAATATTGCAGCACAGGCAGGTAAGCTCACATGTTAACAGCCTTGCGAAGGCTGTGCAGAAACCCTGTGTTTTGAGTCCTCCCATGAGGTATTCTGTTGCTCAGCCCAGCTCACTAACCAGATTAGTAGGCTATTTATTTGCTGACACGATGGGCAGATATGAGTCATATCAATGTGAAAACCCCCCACCAGTTCCCTGAATTGCGCCTATAGTTTGACCTTTTTAAAAATTTTTTTTTTTTTTTTACTGTTTATTAAATGACTAATCTAGACTGTCCAAATCAATAGGCCCCACCCTCATCCTATACCTTCCTTTGTCCCTGCAGCCTGAGAGACGGAGAGAGAAGACTGGACCGTTGGAAAAGGACAAACCGACGACCACGAACAAGGATTGCTTTCCTACCCTTGTTGACCCCCCCTCCCCCTCTCCCTTTTCCCCCTTTCCCCCCTCCCCAGTCCCCCACCTGCCCCTGGCGGCTCCGCCCGGGGGCACCACCACCCCATCTGCCCCAAAACCCCTGATGGATCAGAGGACCCAGGGAGGGTCCGCCTCTCCGCCCCCTCTCCCTCCCGCCGCCCCTCCTCCGGGGGAGCGAGAGAAGGAGGGAGGGGGTGGGAAGAAAGAAGAGGAGAAGAGAGAGGGATCTCCGCCGGAGGCTAGCAGCGGAGGAGGAGGAGCAGGAGTAGGCGGAGGCGACCAGCAGCAGTTCTCCATCAAGGAGACCAACTTTTCGGAGGGCAACGTCAAGCTCAAGATCGGGCTGCAGGCCAAGCGGATGAAGAAGCCGCCCAAAATCCTGGAGAACTACGTGTGCCGGCCGGCGATACGGACCTCCGTCAGGCACGGGCGGGGCGGCGGGCGGGGCTGCCGCGGGGGCGGGGTCACGGGGGCGAGCGGGGACCGAGACAGGACCGCGGCTCTGAGCGCCGCACCGAAACCGCCCTCTGCGCTGTCGTCGCCCGCAACTGCCCCGGCTCCTCCCCCACCTCCTGCCCCGCCGGCCCCCTTCACGGGGAACCCCCAAGGGAAAAGGGTAAGGGAGCCGGAATGTGTTAATCATGCTGCCCCTCTTCCATGCCACTGCAATCTGATCCGTATTCTTTTGTGGGATTGCGGATTGCTCTGTCATTCCTGCATCACCATCAAGCGTCACAATCGACCACAGGACGGAGGGTGTGCATTCCTACAGCACACTCATCCATGAGCCAGCGTCCATTTGCCTCACCATGAGCCCATAAGCCTCGGGGCATCGTGCGGGAGTGCTAGCCCTGATTGGAGGGCAGGCACATCTCTAACGCGACAATAGCTGGCAACTTCCCAGCTCACACCAAACATTCTCATGATTTTACTGGATGGTTTTGTTAATGTTATAACACTGCCACTACGCTGCAGCAACATTGTAAGAATGTTTTGTGTTGGCTGGGTTGTAGGGACCTTGTGGGTGGCTAGGGGTTTATAAACGATAACCCCCAAGGAGCTTTAGCCCATCCTGCCCCCTCAGAAATGGTCCTGCAGGGCTGTTGCCCGCTGCTATTTGGTCCTGGTATTTGTACCCAGAATTGATCGAGCAGGTCTTGCTCAAAATAACAATGTCTACGCCCGTGGTTCCCAAACCTCTCCTTCAGTGCCCCTTAATCGGCCCAGGTATTCCTCCTCAAGCACACCTGAAACAACTAATCGAGCCCTTGAGGTGCTGCAACAGGTGTGCTTGGGATGGAACACATGAAGTAGCTGGACATGCTGGGGGGGTGCTGTAAGAGAGGGTTGGGAACCACTGGTCTTGGCTATAGGGCCCAGCCCGGAGTTGTAGAGAGCTCCTTCACAGTGCTACTGTGGAGCCTGCTGGTGCTGAACACATTGAATAAGTAAGGGATAATGACCGAGGGGGTGGTGCATTATGCAGTTTGAATGCCCGGTGTGGATGTAGTAAATTGCCCAAGATGAACCTGGGGGCAATTTCCCTCCGTGAAGGGCAATCAGACTGCATAGTAGCGCACGGCCCAGAGGTCATTATGTTGCTTACACAACAGCTTACCAGCAAGAAAATGGAATTACAGTCAAAGCATTTGTTTCACAATTCCACTGCAATGGAAATGTTACCTAAGTGTTCCAGCAAATATCCAAAACCCTATAACACTGAGCCCAGCAATGGACATTTCCTTCGAGTCCCTATCATCCGGGTTAGATGAACAAGCTTTATGTCACTCACATTACCGACCTAGCCGACCTAACTGAACATTAAAATTCAGTTTGGCTTTAGGGCAAAATAGTCTCTCAGCATCTTTGTCATCGGGGATAGCTATCCTGCCAAATATTGAATTATATTCAAAACAGAGCTTCCTAACCTATGCATTTTATCATTCACAAAGATAGAGAACAAAATGTCCTGTATGGGTTATACAGAACATGTTTCTTACTTTCCAGTGACGGAACGATTCCATATATTACGGGACTGTTGGCAACCCTAAATCTAGCGAGACTAGCCAGTCTACTCTATAGCCATTCATTGACAACGTGCTGACTATGCTTGTTGGCAGAGGCTGGACACATCCCACAAGCACGTATGATATTGTAACACTTGGCTTGCTCGCTATTTCCGACGAAAAATATAAATATTAAAATTGTTTTATGGAGTCAGATTGTTGATTTGCAGTAATTTAACCTCAATTAAGCTTTTTTTTTGTTTTTTAGCAGTACTTCATAATTGAGCTTCTAAAAAAAATGTACACCACCCAGCCAATCAGAATTAAGCATTGTTTATCAGCCAAGCCATTGTATAAGGAGATAAAAGCTTTATTTCATTTCCTTCGTTGTTTGGATTCCCAAGTGAACTGCCTGTTGCTATGGCGCGCTTCCAGTCGAGGGCGCGGACGCGTTCGTTCGCAGAGGGCCCTGCAGACAGCGGCCACTTCTTCTGGTTCTGCAGTCTTATGAGCTGAGAGCCAGGCCGACAGGCCACAGGCATCTAGTTGGCAGGCGGAGCTGCGAATGTGCGATGGGATGAGACGTTCTGGGGCGTCCTGCCAGCCCAGCCGCTCCTCATGCCGAGGAACACCCAGAGGCGGAAGGACCAAGGGGTCAGAAAGTGAAAGTCCTGCCAGGGCTTTCTTCCACCCATGGGCTCAGCCAGCTGATTTGACTAAATAGTTCTACCTTGTGTTTGAAGAATTGTGCTGATTGGCAAGTCCAGGTGATTGGGATGAAGTACTGGGGAGTACTATTACTTTCTGAACCTGGCTTTTCCAGCTTTGGGAACAACGTGCCCCCCCCCCCCCCCCCCAGCTCTGGTGTGGTCAGGATTCTGGGTTCAGAGGGGGCGTCATATTGCTCAGCCTGGCATAGGGTCCCCTAGATTTGTGGTCTGTGGTTGTGGAGATTCACAGCGCTTCTTTTGTGTCTGTGAACCCTTTTGAAAAAGATTTGACAAGCTGAACGAAGCTTCGGACTACCGGCTGATATGAAAAATCCATTAGAGCCTCCGACTGCTCATAAAGGATAAAACGGCACATTTCCAATTTTTTTTTCTTTTTCTTTTTTTTCTTTTTTCCTTCGGCATTTTCCCTGACTGCAGCACAGCTGTGAACAATGTTCCTTTTTTTGTCCCTTCACTTCGCTGTCTGTGTCAGGTAGTCTGCGTTGTGCACGTTATCTCACCTTTTTTTTTTTTTGTCTGGCTTTCTTTTACGCCCCCCCCCCCTCCCCTTCTCTCCTCCGTTTTTTGTGTCACTGTGTCCTCTCTTCTCCACTGGCCATACCATACCCCCCCCCCCCCTTCCCCCCTCTTTTCTTTCTCATTGTCCTCGCTTTGACCCTGATAATGTTTTTGAGTCTCGTCCAGAGGTAGCGGCTCTCTCTCCCCGTCATGCCTCTCGTTCGCCCGTCTTCTTCGGTCAATTAAGCCGGGTTATTGCCAGCTACGGCAGAGGTACACAAAAATGTTTGACCTTTTTTCGCGACGTCTTGCAATCCGAGGCTCGCGTAAGTCCCGAGTATCCGCTCCCCATCTTTTCCCTTCATTACCCTCTTAATTCCTCCTCTCTTTTTCCATCCGCCTCTGCGCCATTCATTCTGTGTTATTGAGCCAGTTCATTACACCCTTTTAGGGCGAGGATATTTAGGGCGGAGGTGTCGTTAAAGATTTCCTTCAGAAGGAGGAAATAACACGTGCCCAGAGGCTTCTGATGAAAACGTCTGTGACACTAGTGGCGTTGCCAAGTCGTGTATTTTTCGGGAAAAAGAGCTTACATGGTTCAGTGCAACATAAGGCTTGGCTAGCTGATACAGTCATTTATAAGTCAGTGTTATACAGTCAGTTTACAAGCTAAAACTTTCCCGTAATCTACTGTACCTGGTAAATGCCCAATATTTTTCTGTGCAAAGTTTGGTTACAGTGTATATGCTCTGTAAATGTGAATTTCTGCATTCCTCCACAGGGTCCCCCAAAGCTGGCTCGCAAGTCGGAGGCAAAGTCGGACCCCTCTACAGAGAGACCCGTGAACCTTCATCGACCTGGGACAGATGACGGATTGACCCCGCCTCAAAAGAAAAGCCCCCCTCCATCAGCCAGCAGCCCTCCCTGCTCCACCCCTACGCCTCCCCCCGCAGCCCTCTCGATACAGGGCCCTAAGGAAGGAGGGGGATCCGATGGAGCTTCCAAACCCCCCCAGAGCTCTCTCGGTGAGGGCCAGAGGGACAGGGGTGTGTTGAACCCTAGGGGGTCCACCACCGTCACAGAGAAACTGGCTCAGCTCATTGCCATCTGTCCACCCTCCAAGTCCGCTAAGCCCAAGGTTCGCAAATTTCCCTCCTCTTCCTCCTCCTCCTCCTCCTCCTCCTCCTCCTCCTCCTCCAACTCAATTGCCGCAGTGAATGTGAACTCAACCGCCACGGGCCCCGTCCCGCCGCGTCCAGACCCCGCCTCGCTCAGCAGAGCATCGGGCTCCTCCTCCAACTCCCATTCCCCCCGCCCACCCACGCCGGTTTCCCGGCCACCCGGCCGCCCCCCAGGCCCGCGGCACAAAGACGTTCTACTGGAAAAGTTTACTGCCCCATCCAGGAAAGAGGAAGGAGATGGGGATGGAAAGAGAGGCAGCAACGGCAACGCTAATGGCAGTAGCAGCCCGGCAACCTCTGCAAACATCAGCAACAACAATAGCAACGGTAATGGGGTCAGGCAGCAGCCACCTCTCACCTATCGACCCGTGTCATTGTTATCGCCACCTAAGCTGACCTCAGATCAGAGGGCCGGAGGTGCGTTGGATGGGCGACGGTGTCCTGCCACCTCTCTTCCCAGGAATGGGCCTACCCAGACAGCTGAACGTAGCGAGAGAGAGCCAGACAGAGAGAAAGATGGCCCCAGAGACTTGAGCAAAGGTGGGCCTTTGTCTAAACCAGGAAGGCGAGAGGCTATGAGTAAGGCCGCTTCGCCTTCTCAGGGGGAGGGCAGAAAGAGTTTGAGTCCCAAAAGCCGTAGCTCCAGTCGGGACCGACACACAGCTGCCCCCTCAGAACCCGCAAGACGGACTTCCTCGCCCGCTGACCCTCCCTTTGCTGCGCCCCCTCCCCAAAAGGAAACCGCTGATATGTACCCCAGTTCACCCCCAGAACAGGACTGCAAGCCTCTGAAGAAGCGCAAGGGCAGGCGGCCGCGGTGGACGCGGGTCGTGAACCGGACCCAGAGGCCGACCCAGGCCTGTGCGACCGACGACAAGCACCTGAACCTGTGCAAGAGTCATTTGACGTCGCAGCTCGCCCCTCCTCACAAGCCCAGACCAGTAGGACGGCCCCCCAACCCCAACCGTGTGCCCCCCTCTGTTTCCCAGCTCTTTGCGGCTCCTCCCAGGAAACGAGGTCGCCCAAAGTCCAAGATGCCCCGGCTGGATGCTCCCCAGCCCGGCCGCGCCGTTCGGTTGCCCCCCTCAAAGGTGTACTCCCTGCTTAAGTCCAAAGAGGAGCAGGACCCCCCTGTCTTGCATCCGGAGGTGGACCTGAACCCTCCACAGCCCTTGCGCAGGAAGCGGGGACGCCCCAAGCGGCAGCCTCCAAACTTACCGCAGGAGGCCCAGCCCCCGACTTTGGCCCTGGAGGAGAGGGGAGGGAGTGGGCTGATGGCCGGCGAGGGTGCGGACGCGGATAAGGCCTTCCGCAAGAAAGGCAACGGCCAGCTGATAATGAAGACCATTATCGGCAAAATCAACAAGATGAAGACTCTGAAGCGCAAGCGGCTCCTCAGCCAGATCCTGACTGTGTCGGGCGCTGTGGCAGAGTCCTCGCGGACCGCAGGCGGGGAAGCCGTTGCGGCCGCGGCAGCCGCTAAGCACTCCTTGTCTTCCCTGGCGGCCTCTTTCGGGAGCAAACTAGGCCCTCAGATCAACGTCAGCAAGAAAGGGACAATATACATGGGCAAAAGGAGAGGACGCAAACCCAAAGCGTCGGCTAATCCCTGTGCTTCTGCTCCCCTCCCCGAAAACTTCCTGCCCCCAGCCTCCAACTCGCCCCTTCACCATCCCCAGCAGCAGTCCCTCCAAGCCCAGCAACACCTTCCTCCTCCGGAGGTCTTTCCCTCCCCCACGCTCTCGCAGTCCAGTGGTGGCCAAAGCCCCATTAGCGATGCCGGCTTTGTAGAGCCCGGTGCCGTGCACTTTGCGCCACACGCTCACTGCAGCCACTCGCACCACGCCCACCACTCCTTCCCCCTCCGCCCTCCATCTTCCCTGGCTCCTTCCCCAGCCCGCCCCCTCGGTCCGTTAGGCTCCTCCTCCGCCACCCCTTCCCCGCTGAGGAAGTCGTCGTGCCGGGGCCACCACCATCACTACCGGCACCACTTCCACTGTCGCAAGCTGTCCCCTCCCCCGCCCCTCCTGCCCACATCCCCCTCTCACCTGAGCGAGCTGAAGGAGGCCACGCCTTCGCCCGTCAGCGAGTCCCACAGCGAGGAAACGGTGCCCAGCGACAGCGGCATAGGAACGGACAACAACAGCACCTCTGACCGGGGGGAGAAAGTCGGAAGCGGGTGTGGCGGCTTGGGTGGCTTAGGCAGCCTGGGGATCGCCCATAGAATGGCAGGCGGAGTTCTGATGCCTGGAGTTGTCGGGTCGATGGCGGGGGTAACTGTCGGAGTCAGCCCGCGCGGCCGACGGAGACACGCATCCTCGGTGTTGCTTGACCGCCCCTCCCCCTCCCCTTCCCCTCTGGGCTCCGGAGTGTCCCCAGACCCCCGTAGAACTCCCCCCGCACCCCCGACCTCGTCTCTGGTCAGCCACAAGGAAAAGCACAAGCACAAGTGCAAGCGACGGGGGCACGCCTGCCCCGGGTACGAGAAGCTGAAGAGACAGAAGCGCAAGCGCAAGAAGAAGTACCTTCAGCTCCGGTCCCGCCGCCAGGACCCGGACTTCCTGGCCGAGCTGGAGGACATGACTGTCAGGCTGAGCGAGATTCGGATTGCCCACCGCAGCACGACCGTGGGGCTGGGGAGCACTTTGGGAAGAGGGGGGCCTGGGGGGCCCGGGAGCAGAGGGACGGGCGTGGGGCCTGGCGGGAGCGGCAGTGTTGGGGGAAACCACCCTCCCCCTCACCACTACTTAACCAGAGACCTCCTCCCCACCATCTTCAGGATCAACTTCAGCGGATACTACTCCCCCCACCCGGCCTACCCCTGCGACTCCCTGCATTACGTCCGCAAGCCGGACCTGAAGAAGAAGCGGGGACGGCCGCCCAAGCTGCGCGAGGCCATGGCGGAGGTGCCCTTTGTCCACGGGTTGGGGTTCCCCCTGTCGGGAGCCGGCTTCTACCACCCCTCTTACAGCGTTCCGTACTCGTCTCCCCCTCTGGGACTGAGCTACTACAGAGGGTACCCCCCTGCGGCGACCCTCTACCACCACCCCCCGACCCACCCTGCTCCGCCCCACCCGCACCACTCCCCCTCCTTCCCGCCGCCCCCTCCGCCCTCGTACATGCACCACCACGCTCCGCACCTCCTGCTCAACCCGGCCAAATTTCACAAGAAGAAACACAAGCTCCTGAGGCAGGAGTACTTGGGAGGGGGCAGGTCCCCCGTCCTGTACCCGGGCGTGGCCCCTGAGCTGTCCTACGGCTGGCTGCACGAACACAAACACAAACACAGACACAAGCATCGGGACCGGCGGGGGGAGGAGGGCGCGGCTGAGGGAGGAGGTGCCGGTGGAACGGGCTTGTCTGCAGGTACGGGTTTAGGAGGCACGGGACGAAGCGGTGGGGGAGCGATGGAATCTCTGCAGCGCTACCGGTACGGAAAAGATCCAACCGCCACCACCACCAGTGGCAACAATTTGGTAACCACGCCCCCAGCCAATTCCCCATCATCTTCCTCCTCGTCTTCGGCCGAGAGGTACAAGCGCAAAGATGCGCCCTTCCCCTGCCTGGGGCCCTCGTACTTGTCGGCTGGAGGGGGAGCCAGGGGCTACCATCACCAAGAGTCCTGGCTGAGGAGGGGTAGCCCCGATGTGGATTACACCAACTTCTCCAAAAAGACCAACCCTGGCCCGGACTCCTTCGCGGCAGGGCGCCTGCCGGACCCTGAGGGATGCTCGGACAGTGAGGAGGAAGAGGAGCCTCTGACCCCCCTGTCTGGTTCGGCACAATCACACGCCACTCCCCAGCACACCAACCTGTTTGCTTCTGCCTTGAGCCGGTCCACCTCCAGGGGTTGCCGGGGCAGGAGGGGTGGATCTGCAGCACCGGGGCTCACCAGGAGCTTCATGGCATTGGACGGGACACTCAGGAAAGACCGGCCCTCGTCAGCTGAGAGGAGGGAGACAGGTGAGAATTTGCTGTCTCTTGGTTTCTGGTTAACCCTGAAGAGTAGGTTTTTTTTTAGAATGTTTCTAAAAAAATTCTTTTTTTTAAATTCTAAAGCCAGTGTTCTAGAACTTTATTGTTTTCAGTCACCAGTAGCGATTGTTACCATCAGCATTAGAATGTTCAGTTAAGAACATTCTAATCTATTGCATATTTTGTGATCTCACACCTTAAAGTGTTAAAGGCACCATTTTTGTTATGAGGGATTCCAGTGTTACCTGAAGTACTGCAGTCTGGCGGGATAAGGCCCAAAATTAGCAAGCGACTTGGGTCAGACAGTCTGAAAATGGAATTAAACTGAATTGGACACGGAGAAGGAAAATGTTGGGTCTATTTCTTAATGTCATGGTGCTAAGAATGGCTGAATTGTAATTATGGGAATGTGGGTGGAAGCGGGGATAGATAACACCGAACAAAGTGGAATTGAGGCTAATACATTTGGGATAGTGAATGCTGGAGGTTATTGAGAACGTGAGTTGAATTGGTGGAATTGATCCCACACTCGCTTGCTACTCATTCAGATTTTGTTCACATTTAAAGTTTGACAGAATTAGACTTCGTAGGTCAGTAAGTAACCGCCAGTCAAAGTTACGCCAGCCGTTCAGCAATGGGGTGTGGTGTGGCGCGACTGGAAATAGTAATTTCACAGGTTTTTGGGCGTCCGGACTTTCTGGTCTCTGGAATATCGTACGTTCCCTATTGCCGGACGTGGAGGCCGCGTTCGCGTGGGGCGCGTTGTGGACTTGCCTGCGTCGGGTCCGCAGCGCCTCAGTTGTGCCGCTCCGCGTGGCGGGTTTAGTGTCCTGGGGTCTGTGGCCCATCATGCCATTGTGAGCGGCCGGTGCAGCGTAGCGGGAATTGAGCCCGGGGCCCGCCCCGGCCCTTTCAGCTGGCGTGTGCAGTCTGCGCGGACGGTAGCGTAGCGTCAGCGTAATCTGGGACGGGCGGTGGCGGGATTGCGGTTTTTGGACGCGGGGGTCGCCTGCCGGTCACGGATGGGGACGGTGGAGGCAGAGGGGAAAAAACGCGGAGGAGGGGGAATGGGAGGCGAGAACTAGAGAGCGATGGATGGATCGAAGGATGGATGATGAGAGGGAAATGGAGAGAGCGAGCACATTCTCGTGACCGGTGGACACGTACTCCCTTTCTTCGTGGGTAGATGAAGTTCAGTGTGTGATCCGTATTATGTTAACCCTTTGATGAGCTGGATTTTTGCGATGTTTTTTTTGTTTGTTGTTTTTTTCCAAAATTCAAAGTGTTCTAGAACTCTAGTGTTCCGTTAAGAACATTCCAATCACATATTTGTGAGCTCACACACCTTAGAGGATTAAGTATGTGTCAAGCATGTGTGCACTGCTATCCATTTTTAAATGCCTGCCCTGCTAATGCATTTTAGTGGGATAAGGACCAGTTAATGTAATAAAATACACATGTACAGAACATTTTCAGGTGGTATTCAGATGGAGTTTCGTAGTGTATTGTAAACATGTTTATTATTGTGGAGTACAAACTCTTATTGTGCTGCTGTTATTTACGCATGGGTGTGTCCGCCTAGCTCAAAGATTTGGGGTGTGTGCGGAATGGCCGTCTCATGAAGGGGACGTGTCTGCTGATGTGACATCACTGTGGCCATGCGTACCCTCGCGGATGCTGCGTGGAGCGTAAATCGAGCCTCATACGCTTCGTGTCGTGTCCTAAACGTCCCCGATAGACGAACGCACGCCAGTGTGGCACGCTGACAGGAATGCGCGGGGACGCGCGGTGCGTTCGGCCGCCCGGCAGAAGCTGTCGCCCTCATCACGAGTGCGCCGCGCGCGGTGGGAAGCCGCGGCTCTCCCCCCGGCCGGTTATAAAAAGACGCCGGTCGACCCGACCCTGCTCTGTTTGCATTGGCCCGGGCAGCCTGACCGGGCTGCGGGATCTGGGGTTAGGATCTGGGCACGGACTCCGGGAGGGAGCGAGAGCGGGGCGGGTTTTTTTACGCCGTTTCTCGAGGAGCGATGGAGGAAATGGACACACAGGACGAGGGATGCGGGGAGGAGGAGGGTGGAAGCGAGGGGGGGGGGGTATGTTGTTTTTCACAAACCGTTTGCCAGAGAAACTCTGAAATAAGCAGTTGCATGTGTAGTCTGACTCAACATGTGTTGGAGCTCTATTGATAGCTCTCTCTATCTTTCCCAGCCTCTCCCTCTCTCCCTGCCTCCCTCTCTCCCCGTCTGTCTGTTAATGTCTTACTGCATAGTCATCTATTGCGCTTTGTCTGTAACCATGAAATCCTTTCTTATTGCCTGCCAAGTCCAAATATAACATCACCGTTTTTGCGATGTTCATAAGCATGTATCCTAGATCCCATTTAAAGAAGAGTGACATAGACACCATCTGTGTCAAACCTAATTTATCAAAACCTCTCCTCATTGGTCCAGCTCCAACCAATCGTTAACCAGAGCAGCACACAAAAACAACTCAAGTTCCCCTTTATTCCTGATCAGTGGAAATAACCGGAATGTGAATTATTGAATGGCGCGTGCGTATCAGATAATATCTGAAAGGACGGTGTATGCATGTATGTATGTATGTAACGCTCTCCCGCCTGGAGTTTATGTGTAAAATATACATCAGGCACGTGTTGAGTTTCAGCGTGCCAGATTAGGACACAGAGACCCGAGCGGGAATATGATAAGGGTAACGTTATCTGTGGCACGGCGAGGCCATTGTTTGCTCTTGAGTGTTTTGCGAGTGCGACTGAAATGCGCGGCGAGTTTGTGGCCGTTTGTCGCATTGTGAGTTGTAACCGCATGTCCGGAGTGTCGAGTTTCAGGTCGTACTTGCACTGCGGGTCTCTCCAGTTGCGACCGGCCGGATTCCTGGCTCGCGCACGTACAGCTGCGTCTTTTTGCGTCTGTGGAGGATGTAGAACCTTTTTTCCTTGTAGAGGAGCGATTATTTTGTGGTTTGTCCGCGACTGGATGTCAAGGGCGTTATATCCTGCCAGTAGCCTCTCTATCTCCACCCCCCCCCCCCCCGGCCCCAAAGAAAAGCATTTTTCACGTTGTGCTATTGTGTGAAAAATGTGGCCTGTGTGTTTTCCATCTGCCAGCGGGCTTGACTGATTCCCAGAAACGGACTAACCTCTACGGGGAAGTCCAGTGGAGGGAAACTGACTCATTCTCTCTCTCTCTCTCTCTCTCTCTCTCTCTCTCTCTTATCCCTCTGTCCCTTTTCTCTCTCTCGCACTCTCTTCTCCCTTTCTCTCTCGGCCTCTCACTCTCCCCTCTCTCCCTCTGTCCGTTTCTCACTCACTCTGTCACTTTCACTCTCGGTTGCTCTCTCTCTCTCTCTCTCTCTTCCCGTGTCCCTTTCTCTCTCATTCTATCTGTCACCCTCCCGCTCCCTTGCACCCCATCACTCTCCTCTCACCATTCCTTCCTTTCTTCTCTTCCTCCAGGCCACTGAAGCCGGTTTGTGTTGGCCCATATCATCGTATCTCTCCCCCTCTTTTCTTCCTCAACGTGGTGGTGCGATTCTCTGGGACCCCTGCTCGTTCCGTCCCGCTGTGGTGTTGACTGACAGGGATAAACGGTGTCGGTGCTGTAACACGCCAGAGAGCTGCAGCTGGCTCAATCCCTACCCCCACCCCCCCTCCCCCCCAAAGCGCTCGCGGCCAGATGCAGATGTTGGGGTACGGACCGTCAGGTCCTGGGTTCCGGTGCAGTTGCCGGAGGAGTGCTCTGGGCTTCCGTCCTCCTGTTGCTCCTGGGAATACTGGGAATAGTGTATTTTTCTGATCTGAAACAGACTGGATGCACTGGCAGCTCGTAGTGACTTCATCCCTGTGGAGCTGAGTGTCTGTCGTCTCCCAACTGCATCTTCAGCCAATCTGGGTCTGCTCGCATCTCGGTACTTATATAAACACCTCCATTTACATTCTCGTTTTAGGGAGGGAGGACTTAAGGTACTGTCTGAAAAGGTGTGTTTTCAGTCTGCGTCGAAATATGGGGAGGGATTCTGCTGTTCTGATAGTGGTAGGCAAGTCATTCCACCACCGAGGAACCAGAACGGAGAATGTGAACGTGCTGCCCGACCACCTGGAACTTGTAATGAGGGGACCAGAGCTGGCAGACCGGAGTGGTCTTGCTGGGGTGTAGGGATTCACATTCACACGGAAACACATTTCCCAAAAATCGTTTTGCTACGCCAAACCCAAAGTGGCACTTTCAGCCCTTCAGTTCCCTGCTAGAATATTTATTGTGTTCGGTTTGTCTTGATTAAACCGTTCCCATTAAAGGATTGTCACTGGTAGATGGAGCTCACTGCTCAGTCATTGTACACGGTGTCACCATACACCACAGAAGAAGACCTCTATCATTATCGTAGTCTTCTGAGCGGCTGGATGCATTGTCCTCCTGTCACGGGTGGAATTATAGGCTTCTTACCGTAACAATCAGGCACAAAATGGAGTAAGTGCAGTCAGTCCACGGAAAAGATGTGTGTGTCCCTTAGATCCACTTCTTATGTGTATATCTCCAGAGGCGTGCAGAGAGATTGTTTTACTCCTAATGCCAGAATTGGGGACGCATCCCCCCCCCTTTCACAGTTTGCAAAGCCTCGGTCTGCACCTTTGTTAACGTCTCGGTCCTGACGGCTGTCAGTCAGACTGACTGATTCAGGTTGTTATTCGAGCATAAACTGATCAGAGCATCATGCACCCTTCACTCCTCGGTGTCTTCTCTTGCTCTAATAAGAGCGGCAGTCGTACCCTGGCTGGTCCGTGTTAGGCTCTGTTTGTTCAGGATCGATTCTAGGGCAAACAAAGCAAGTACATACAAAGGTGAAAGGCCTGATTATACTGTCAAAGATTACTAACATCTTGCTGCTTATCAAATTGCCTCTTCCTTTTCTTTAAAAACAATTGGTTAACAAATGGGTTATAAGCAGTTAATAGCTTGGTAATAAGATTGTGGTTTGTGTATAAGTAATATATTAATTAATTGTAGTTCCCCAGTTGAGTTTGTTCTCTAAGTTTGCAGTTGTACTCTTAACGCCCAGTGTCCTGTGCCAGTGTTGAGGAAGCAGAGGTCCCCTCTCTCCTGAAGCTGTTGTCAGTACCAAATCTGTTCATTACCTGCCGTTATATTGAGTGATGTAGCGTAGCCTACTTGATGATCATGATGCAGCTGAACATATGTCATTGATGTTTTTCAACTCGTGAATTCATTCCGTATAAGGTATTTGTCCGCATTCAGTAGTTATTCTGGATGGGCACATTATTTTAAGGTTGTTATTTTAATAATGCAAGTTCAGCACTTCCTCTCTGCATAAACCCACCTGAAACAAACCAGAACACCCCCGTCATTCCATGCTGCAGGGCATCCTAGCAGATCTGGTAACCAGGTAGATCGGGCAACCGGGCAGATCTGGCAACTGAGATCTGGTCCTGACGTGGGCTGCCGCCTCTCGTTTGGCGTGGCGCGGGGTCTGTGCGTTCGGTTGGCTGCGCCACAGACTGCAGGAATGCGATTGGCCGGAGGGGGGGGGCGGTCGGTCCTGGCAGCTGGCACTGTTTTCAGCTCAAAAAAAAATGTCTTACCTTTTTCACAGTCTGCACATTGAATTCCAGTGGTTCAGCAGTGCAAATGTGCCCTTAAAATGCAGTATGATCGCTACACTGGAGTCTGGTGCTGCAGACCTACAGCCCTGCTGAATTTGAACACCTTGAGCGCAAACCGCAAACTACGTGTGCCCGTGTAATCGGCCGTCTTTCGGAGATTTAGTATGCCAGACTAACGTTCCGGGAGAAGAAAACGAGAGGAGGTTGGGGGGTGAGGGGGGGGGTGTCTCGTCTTTTTTTAAATCTGCAGCGTTTGCAAAAGCGTGCGGAGCAGACAATGTCTGGGGAAAAAGGCTTTTGACTGAAGAAAAAGTAGCATGTTTGATGACACCACCTCTCTGCCGGTAAAAGACATTACTGATCTGACGTCAGGCAGGCTGTCAGACACTTGCTTTGGGGCGAGGCTGGATGTTCATAAAAAAAACAAAAAAACGTGTAGCTTAAGTATCAGTGCTGAGACAAGGGAAACAGTTTAACCCTTTCAGGTGTGAGGTCTCAAATATGTGATTAGAATGTACTGGACTGAACACTCTAATGCTGATGTAACAATCACTGCTGGTAACCGAGAGCGATGGAGTTCTGGAACACTGACTTTAGAAATTTGAAAAAACATTCCAAAGACTCTTCAAAGGCTTCAAAGACTCTAAACTCATGCCTGACCTGACTAGTTGCCTGCAGCTAGTTGCTTCTCAATAGGGAAAATATGTATGATTATTTTTTCTGGATTGTTGGGTGTTGTGGTTTCTCGTCCTGCTTGAAACTGCTTTGGAAAACAGTATGGGGAACAGCCTTTGTGATTTTGATGACCGGCTGGAATGTCGGTCCTGCGTTTTAAGTCTTTTAAATCTGACGTAGCAGCATTTTCATTGAATAAATGGCGAATACGTGTAGCGCACGGCGCGGCCCGAGTCCCGTTTTGTTTGGGCGCTAGCGACGGTGGTGTTTTCGCCGGGGATGATAAAATGAGCCTCTGTTTGACAGCAGTTTTTCTTGCCGATAAGACCGCCTCGCTCACGCCTCTAATGTGATCTAAACGCTTTCCGCTTTGATGTGCGAAGCTCGCTCCCGGAGGGCATGACTGAAACGGATGGCGGGGCTGGTGTAGCGAGGAAAAGGCTCTCTCCGCACACTGTGGTTTTCACAGTATCACAGCCATGTGACACTCTGTTTTCACTGCGCACTGTTTTATGATATATGCACTTTTTGGGCCTTTTGGGATTTTGCTGTTTATTATTATTATTATTATTATTATTTTCTTCAACCACTGTTGGATAACGTATTCTAGTTTTATAGTGCTGAAAATACGTACTAAGAAATCACATGTAATAATTTGTATATGTATGTATCTATATGTCTAGAATATAATATAACATCTATATGGTATAATAAATACAATGCAATGACCTTGCTTATATGCGGTTTTAATATGATTCCAAGAACTCCAGGTAGTGAGTGATCGGTGATGTCATTGTGGCTGATGTCAGGATGACGTCATTCTGGCTGATGTCAGGATGACATCATTCTAACATCATTTGAGAGATGCAGGCCGTGACACAGCCTTATTGCACCCGTTTCATTCTGCCCCGTGAGTCACGCTCTCCCTCTCCCCTTCTCCTCAGCAGGCTTGCCGACGGGCGCGGAGCCCCGCGGCGCCCCCGAAGGCCTGGAGGAGACATTGCACCCGCAGCACGGCCTGCACCCTCACCTGCACTACCCCTCCCGCCACTCCTTGCACTGCGGCCACGACGTGCCTCTGGCGGGTCTCCAGGGCCCCTGGGGGCCTCGGCAGCCCAGCCCCTCAGCCAGACCCTCCCCGACCTGCCTCCTGGACCCGGCCGCCCGGTCCCCCGGCCCCCTCCGAGCGAGGCAGGCCCCCCTGCACCGGCCCGGCCGGGGGTGCGAGAGGGCGCTGTCCACCAAGCGCAGCCTGGACCACGTCAACAAGATCCTCCGGGCCAAGAAGCTCCAGAGGCAGGCTCGCGTGGGCAACAACGTGGTGAAGAAGAGGGGCCCCGGGCGCCCCAGGAAGTACCCGCCCCCGTCCCCGCCCCCGTCCCCGCCCAGCCCGCCCCCCGCCGCCCCGCAGACCCCGCCGCCCCCCCACAGGGAGAGGGGCGACACCGTGCAGGACGTGATCGAGGCCGTGGTGCAGGGGCAGCACCGGCCCGGCCAGAAACGCAAGAGGTGGGAGAGGGACCGGCAGGAGGAGGACGAAGAGGAGGAGGACGAAGAGGACCCGGACCAGGAGGAAGAGGACCCGGACCGGGAGGAAGAGGAGGATGAGGCGGAGGGGGAGGAGGGCGAGGAAGAAGTGGAGGATGAGCGCGATGAGGAGGAGGATAGGGCGAAGGGAGGGAAAGAGGAGGAGAGGAGCCGGGGAGCAGGCCCACGGGGGGAGCTGAGGAGGCCGTGGTTCAGTCCGGAGGAGCTGCACGGGTTTCACAGGTCAGTCCGGTTTACAGCGCAATTACATCAATTATGTAGCACATGATGTAAAAAATGGAATTCAAATTCCAGAATATCTCAAATAAATAAAGACGCAGCAACATACCAGGACATATAACCAACCAAAATACTTGTAGCCAGTGGTACTGGATAATTTCAGGAGGTTAATGGTCGCAAGCTAGATCAAGTTTCAGGTTTTAATTGTGATTTAAAACTGCCAGTCCACATCGTTAACTGCCGTTTTAGCATCAGAACACAGCCTCGCCCCCTGATCTGCAGTTCGTCTGTTACACAGATAAGGATGACATCATGCTGAAAGTATCCTAAAAAAATCTCCGAGCCCAAAAATGACAGTGTCCCACAGTTTTACTGGGAGCTCTCTGGCCAGCGTTTTGCATTTCGGCACGCTTGCTTCCAATGCCAACATGAGTGATTTTTTTTGGTTTTTACTCAATAAATCATAATAGACTGCCCCCTGGTGGCATCTCCTGACCATTACTCCAAAGTATCAAAATCTTTCTCTTCTGCCTTTTCCTGCTGCTAATCTTTCTCATTTTTCTTAGTGCTCTGGAGGGCACACCTGGTAGCCACGCCCCGCCCGAGTGTTTGGCCCAATCGTCGGTGGAGCCGCCCGCGCCCGTAGCCCCGCCCAGCCAGCGGGAGAAAAGAGCGGCCAGGCCTCCTAAGAAGAAGTTCCAGAGGGCTGGCTTGTACTCTGACGTCTACAAGACCACAGAGTGAGTTACAGGCACGCGATGTACTGGCCTCTTCACACTGTACTGGCTCAAGTAAACCGTTATGAGGCTGAGAAATAAGATAAAAAGCACGCGGAGTAACCAACCAGTAGCCAACCAGTAAGCTTGCCAAAACATACTGTTTGTACCTCTGTCCAAATACTTACGGACTGCACTGTAAGCATGCTAGCCCCTCTGACCGACATTCACAGACACAGTTACAGGCACGTAAACATGCTAGCCCCTCTGAATGAGACTCACAGAGAGAGTTACAGGCATATAAACATTCTAGCCCTTCTGAGTGACACTCACGACCACACCTCAGGAAGAGGCCTTTTGCTCCCTCTTTTACACATCTAGCAAGCTGACCATCTCCTCCTCTTCTTCCCTTCTCTTCCCTTTTTACTTTGTCTTCACCGCTCTGCCTCTGTCGGGTGATAGGCGACGTATTCGCACGTGTTAAATGCCAGATTTTGTTACTATTCTCAAGTTTTTGGTTAATTTAGTCTCTCTTGCACATTCTCTCATACCTCGCACTCACTCTCTCTCTCTCTCTCTCACTCTCTCTCTCTCCCTCTCTCTCTCCCTCTCTCTCTCTCTCTCTCTCACACCCTCCCTCTCTCTCTCAGTCCTCGCAGTCAGCTGCTGCAGCTGAAGAAGGAGAGGCTGGAGTACACACCCGGGGAGCACGAGCACGGCCTGTTCCCAGCTC